>NC_092864.1:35183182-35238987 GCF_032062135.1 Pyxicephalus adspersus | reverse complement strand
ATTCTACTATAGCTGGGTGACACTACATGGCAAAGTTACAGGTTCCTGTTTCATTTAGGTTTATTGTAGGCTCAGATGCTCACAAAAAGTTTATGTTGTGATGTCTAGGTCATCATATTTGAATATCACAAAGGACATTGTTCCATTTGGCAGAATATACAGTCTCAAATAGGTCTTCTGGGACATAGGAACCAATTTAGACTAGATGTTGGTCTAATGCAGGCATGGGCAAACTACGGCCCCTGGGCCATATACGGTCCGTTGGGCTTTTTTATCCAGACCGTTGAACACTCTCTCTACTTCAGTGGCTCCACTGAAGAAGATAAGCGGTCCACGGCTCTGTCCAGTGCACCTCGAGCTAGGTCAGGAGAAGGACCCCGCTGGGGGGGGCTTATGGGCCCAGGCCATAGACCATGTTCTCTGTACAAATCCTGGTCTCGGAAACTGGGCAGAACAACCCGCCTACTTTCCCTTTGCAGGCTCAGATCTGCGATGGGAGATTTGGCGGGGTTATGCCATCATATTGTCACGTTCAGTGACACCCGTCTCGGCGCTCTATCCATCTGATCCTGGCCCAGCCCCCCTGCCAAATTTTAGAAACCATTGTGACCCCTGATTTAAAAAGTTTGCCCAGCCCTGGTCTAATGGGTGCTGAGCCCCTTTTTATCGAACAAGGATGTGGCTTTCTGCTTTCTAGGTGTCAAACAATAGAATGAGTGATTTACTTGTCCATGGGGGACAAAAACAAAGGAGTTTCACAGCATCATCAAAGTTTTTACACTTTTTGACCCAGGCTGGACTGCGAATTGTTTTATGTTTATACCTTCACAACACAGCTGATACTCCTTGGCCAAGGCTGATAAAGTTGATTGGCTGGAATAGATTTTTCAATGTTATTACTATTGTGTTGCCATCTGTTTGTAGACAGCTTTAGACTAATAATATTTTGTCCCTCTTAAAATGGTGCAACAATTTTCCAGAATAAGAGATCAAGTGCCTGATCCTTAATTTCAGCTTCAACAAATAAAGTAAAAATAAAATGCAAGTTTCCCCTACAAATTCCCTTTACCATTACTTGATGATGACTTTTTTATTGACAACCACATCACTAATGACAAGCAAAGTCATCCGGAAAGGCTCCATTGCTCATGATTACAGCATATCACTAGGGGCTTTTTTTGCCATAATTCACTTCTAATTTTTGTAATTTGAATGTCTGTCGTTGCTTATTGTGGTGAATTGATAACACAATACCTCCAGCAGCTGTTACTGATTCATTAGTTATATTCTCAGAGGAGGAAAGAGAAGATAATTCTTTGTGTTAATCACCTGCAATGTACCGCTGTCATCAGAACTGGGAAAAATACAAAGACACTAAAAGTTTTGTATTTTTTTTATTAAAAGTTTTTTTTTTCCTGGCATTTTTTTTTATCATCCTGCCAGAGCTTGAGTACAACAGACTTTGTATAATCCTCCACCTTCTTGGAACACCCTACACCTAACTTGTGGCTTTGTGGACCTGGGCTTCTCAACTTTGTTGAATGCTTTCTGCCAACTAAATATTCGCATATGTAACAATTTAAATTAATACAAGGAGAAATTGTTGACCATACAGATACATGCTATTATATTATTTTCAATGGCTGGCATTCAATAACAAGGACCAGGAGCCATGTCTTGGCAATTGTGGAGATGGTCCTAATTTTGGAATGTTATATAGTGGTTAATGGAGGGTGAGTAGTGAGGGTTTAAGAGACAAAGGAAGATAAGTAGGCGAGTTTGAAAAGATGGCTTATAGGGCTCTTGAATGTTCGGAAAGTAGAAGAAATCAAAATAGGACAAGGAAGACCATTCCTGAGAGTCGTGGCAGCCTTAGAAAAGTCATGGAGCCTAGCATGTGATGAGGCTATGAGTGAGGAAGGTATTAGAAGGTTGTTGGAGGAGCAAAGAGAGGGTATTTTTCAATCAAATGAGAAAGGTAAGTGGGACAAGAGCTGTGGAGAAATTTGAAGGCAAAGCACTGGAACTTGAATTTGAAGAATCAAATCTGCTATAGGCATTTAGCACACTCAACCCTGCCACTCCATTTAAAGATGATATTCTCTAGGATTTGCAGAAAATCTCCAGTCAACGAAACTTTTTCTTCCAATGACATCCCTTTGATTTCTATTGTCTAGCAAATCTATTCATGTGAGCTCCAGAATCAGGAGTTCTCCTGCTCTGTCATTTACAAAATCTAGAAGTAGAAAAGGTTCACACTCTATTTTGAGCTTGAAATAGCTGAGCCCATACATTGGCATTGCTGAATCCATCCAGTTGTCTGAAACCAAACCAGATTGGGCAAGCCTTTCACATAAGCCTCTCGGTTGAATTGCAGCCTCTTTCTTCAGCAATTTTTGGATGTGCAGCCATCCCTTTCTGTGTTGCAAGGGTTACTTCTAATCCTTCAGAACAAAGTTGAAATTGAGAACGTCTGGCACTTACATTACCCAGGAAAACAGGCAGACTCAGCTTCCAAAGTGTGGAGGCTCCACAGGAGGTCTGTTTCCTAATGTTTATAATTAGGACCCGATTTTGGTACCATCAAGTGTAGTGTTATCTAGTTTGTAAATAGAAACATGATCTAGGGCACTCATGATTCTTCATTCTCAGCATTTTAAGTAGTTATTTGCACAGGAATGCCTTAAAATAGTAAAAAATAACTACATAAAACAGGTTTTTAAGAACTTTTAGCATTTTCTCATGATCCAATAAAGGAGAGTAAAAAGCCATATATACCCAGACCATTTATCAAAATTACATTTAATGGCGATTTAATCCTAATCTTGGCTGCTTTCTTGGACATAAATTCAGTTGACGACAGAGTGATGTCCAGCATGGTCAGTCACAGTGTGATGTCCAGCTTCTGTAAATATGATATAATTAATGTTCATACTGGGCAGATTGAAGAGTATTTGCTTAAAGCAATGAAGTAAAGAAAAGGAACTTATCAATGGACCCAAAGATAATGCCAATGACTATTGATGGCCACAGTGGTGTTATGACTGTGATTTCACACCTCAATGACTGGATTGATGATTACATTGCTATTTTGCAATCATTATTATCAGACAAACCATACTCCTTTGTGCCAACTAACTTCAATGATCCTTTTAAAATTACTTAAAGATTAAGTTCAATTTGATCATATTTGGCTGTTTTGTGTCTTCCACCTTATTGGCATGGTAATGAAGGCTTTAATTATTTCTCTTTTAATTGCAAACTTTTTTTTTAGATGCAGCAGTATCGTTATCTGATTGTTGTGCTCCTCTATAGAATGCAAGTAGATTGTAGGAACAATGCTGCAAGGGGCTGCACAAAACATTCTTTAAACATCACAACACCCTAAATCAAATGTCTATCAAGAGCCCTCAGCCTTATTTTAAACAGTTGACTGATTTCTTGAAAACAATATCAAATATCACAATGCCTTGATGGGTGGATAACAGTGTAGAATAGTGGAAATTCCCAGGCAGACTGCATTTGCATGCTGACTTTCCAGGGTAATATGTATATGTAATGCTGAGCCTCAAAAAGCTAGTAGATAGTAAATCTGGGGAACAAAAAGCCAGGATAGAGCTGGATGTCCTTCAACCAGAAAATGATACTAGCTCTATTTTGACTTAGGGTTCTCATTTATTCACACAGACCTGGTCAGACATGCCCTACTATTTCTCTGCAAGACTAATGTAGGACACCTATTATGAGGGGTTTGATTGTTACTCTTCTCTGCCAGCACAAAACAATGAAAAGATACTGAACCGAAAAGGTGTAGGACTTCTACAGGATGTAGATCCATTTTTACTGAACCTAAAATAAAACTGTTACAGGAACAGAAGCATTTCCAATGTGATGGTCTCATACCATGGGCCTTCAATGTCTTAATCTCTTGGCCTTTGATAGTGGAACACAGGGGTTTCTGAAATGTTGAATCCTTCAAATACCTCAATTCCTGGAGAGCTGATATCATAATGGTGATTGATTGCATTAATTGGCTTGTCATAAAATGAGAAGCGAGAGTTGTAAATCATTTCTCAAAGCTGAGTTCATTACATAAGACACGTCTTGGCTGCAGCTATTTTACCAATTCACTGAGATGGCATGAAGGAACATAGAAAGTTATCAAAAATTCTAGGAAAAACCAAAGTTTTCATATTACCTTCATAAAAGCTCCATTTCAAGGCAGCATACAAATGGAAGAATCATGATAATACTGAATTGATACTTTTAATGAGCTACATATATTCCAGGTGAGTGTTTCTCAACCAGGGTTCCTCCAGAGTTTGCTAGGGGTTTTTTGAGTAATGAGCAAATGATTCCAAACTTTTTAGCTATCTGTAAGAGTAACATTCTTCCCATTGGCCAGCCATGTACTAGGCATTCTTCGCACTGACCACAATGCTAATATTCTGTGAGCGGTGTCTGTAGTGGAGACAGTGGTGAAGATGGTAACTTCCATGCATGCAACACTGACAGGTCCTGTATAGGTCAGGTAAGATACCATAATCAGCAATAATATTGTGCATACTTGCTGATTATTGCAGAAGCTTACCACACACCAACAAATTACTATATCCACAGATCACAGTACATTAGTGTGGTGGTCAGTAGGAACAATCCCTCTTTTATGCCTATTTAATGTACAGTGCTGCGTAATACGTTGGCGCTATATAAATCCTGTATGATATTAATAATTATTTTAATAATAATAATTGCTGCACAATGGGAAGGCTGCCACCAATAGCCAAAAAGATTGTTGGTATCTGTTAAACTGACCTGAAAGTAACAAGCATTGCTCAAGAAACCCCTAGCAACCCCTGGAACAACCCTAGGATTCAACCGAACCCTGGTTGAGAAACACTGGTCTACAGTCACCTTCTATCAACCAATAATTTGTTAGTCTAATTTATTAGTCTAAGCTCTGGAGGAGCTGCACAAAGGATAATTTCAATCAAAATCATGTGCTTACTCTTCTTATTTAGTTATAATAATATATTTAATAATGTATTAGTATATACAAATCTACATTATTATGTGCCTTTTATATATGCCTGTAGACCAGGTTTAACTAAAATCAGCTACTAATTTTGCAGGAAGACTTAACAAGACATTGCTAAAAAATGGTCCTAAGTGAGAATTCATACCGGTGTACAGACGCCATCCTCTCTGGCATTTTTATTTTTACATTAGCTTCGATGATAAAGTGGTGCTGCATCCTTCCAAGTTACCTGGCAGTTATCAGTCTGCAGCTGTTACACCACTATTGTTCTGAAGATATTCCCAGAACACTTTCGTCAAGGGTTTCATTTTTTATGGTGTTCCATGTTGTACATTATTAATTATTTTATCACATTTTTTGCCATTGAAACCGGAACTAAATACCACTACAAACTGTACAAAAATACCTTCGATCATAATATATTTTACAAAAATGTCATTACATTTTGATGTGTGTTATATTTAGAAATTCATGATATGGGAAAGTAAACTGTTCACAATTGAAAACAAAAATTTCAATTATATACGGGGTGCTTAGCCTAGCTGCTCATTTTTCTGTTCATGTATGTATTGTTCTTGTCCCGTCCAGTGGTGTTCTGTCCTCAAAATTAGGGGATATTCTTAAGACGTGTGCAGAAATCAGATACACATCAGATTTCTGACGAACTAACAAAGTCTGTACACACAGTGCTGTTCTGTTCTACAGACAAGGGAGGTCGAGCGAGTGGTACTCCATAGTAGTATGGTGGTTGTTTCTACCTGGTCGGTCATCAATTTGTCGGGGGAATATTTTACTATCAACATTTTAGTCAAAAAGATGATTGTCATCAAGATGAATAGAGAAAGTAAATATTTCTCTATTCCTCATTCCATTTATTTTATTCTAATCCATCCTTATTTCTTTCACTTGCTGTGCAATCTGAAAAGGAACTACTCCATGGTGCCTGCAGCTACTAGGGTCAATTTAAACTTGGTATATTCTCAGTTTTTATCTATGGATATCTAAAATTTTAAATGTCTATACCCTGACCACAAGTTTACTTTAAAGTAATACCACCATTGCCAGCTTTTTTTAAGTAAATGCCTAAGGGCTGTCATTTGGATTGCTCTGCCATTTGTTAAGCCATTGTCTCAGGAAATACATGTACATAACAGCTGTCGTGAGACCTGATGTGAACATGCTTGCTCCCAGGCAAGCTTCCAGTGGCAGCTCCCATATTTCTTTACTGACAGGTTTCTTTTAATTCTGCAAATGTGCAAGAAATGGACTCAGCGGTGTCTGCCAATTCTGGAATTTGCCAGAAGGGCTCCTTTGTCTAAAAGTATGGATGAGCTGGTGTGCTCAGCTAAGGACTTCTATCAGATAGAAATTCCCCACAGCTTCTGTGCTTACTGCACTTTTAGCTCTCATTACACTGTGGAGTCAGTGCTGGTGACAACATGCAATCATTGTTATGTTGTTACATTGATGCGTAGGGCTCTTTCTGATACAGTACTAAAAAGAGAAATGTTTATTAGACATTATCACATTTGAATAAAAATGATGATTTATGCTGCAGTTTTGCACTGTATCCATTTCTTTTTTTAATTCTTAAATCTGTCTTCACACCTTATTTAAGCATGTGTTTAAAAATTGCACTCAAAGGGATAAGAAGTGTAAGTTTTTTGAGGCGGGGAAGGATGACTAAAAAAGGGCAGAAGGCTAATTGTGAATAGGTGACAAATAAGACACCTCCATGTCCTTCATAGCATTCATGGAATGTGCAGAGCAGCCAGGATCTCAGTGAGGAAAGGGGTGATGAGATAATAAAGGGGAGAGAAGTGGAAGTGGTAGAGATGGGAGAAAAGGAGATGAGAGAGAAGGGGAAAAGGAAACAGAAAAGAGGGCTTTGGAAGATAGAGGAGAGTAGACTAAAGATAAGTGAAAAGAAGAGGGGAGAAAGAGTAAAAATAAGAAAAGAGGAGGGGTAGGAAGGAGAATAAAGGAGAGAAAAGAAAGGAAAACAGAAGAGAAGACAGAGGTATGGAAAATAGAGGAGGGAGGTAGAGTAAAGGAAAAGGAGTGTAGACTAAAGAGGAGTAAGAAGAAAAGGGGGAGGAAGAGTGGAAATAGGCAATGGGGATAAGGAATGGAAAATAGGATTTAGGTGGCAAAAGAGAGAAAAGAATTGAAAAAAGATAAGAAGAGAACAAGGGGCAGGTAGGGGAAAAAGAGAGCACATGGGGAGAAGAAGGAAGAGGAGAGTTGGTGGGGAGCAAAGAAGGAAGGAAGGAAGAAGAGAGGAAATTGAGAGAAGATAAGAATGGAGAGAGAGATAAACTTTCCATGAGTGGCTTTTATACTTAACTCGCAGCTTTGATGCTGTAAACTTTCCCGAATTCCCCAAAGTTTCACAATTTCAGGCTGTTTGCTCTTTAGTGCATAAAATCCAATATGTTCAGAAGATACTGCAGCTTTTTATGCATGAAAATGAGTCTCTGTGCAGTTAGTATATCTGGGGAGATATTATAGCTGGCACAATGACCATCCTTTCTTTTATTTCATATCACTCCAGTCGAAATTGTTAATTTGGGTGTTCTTGATAACGTTCTGCCAAGTTGGAAGAAATCTTAATTAATTTATTAAAGATTAGGATCAGCTTGTTTACAGTCACTGGTTTTGGTATTTTAAAAAAAAACCTTGTTTTTATCTTTTTTCTTTTCTTTTTTTTCTCTACATTTAGTAGTAGAAGCACAGCAGGGGTTACCGATCCCCAACTCCAGTCTTGGAGGGTCCCACAAAGTTTTGCTTTTGGTGTAAACTGCGCAAATTGCTGATTCATTGTAAACCATTCTTTAGTTTAAAATCTGCTGCCTGTTACAGAAATACTGAAAATGTGTACAGAATCTGAACCTGAGGGTGGGAGTTGAGAACCCCGTTCTAGAGAGCAGTAGAACAGAGATGCTTACCCCCGAACATGGTATTGTCACCAAGATTACTGGGGGGGAAAGGGTTAGATTACGGGGCCTGTAGGAACATGTCTTTAGCTAAAAGCAAAAAAAAGCCCCTAAACATGGTATCATCATCAAAAATGCTGCAGAAGAGGGGGGAGGAGGGGTCAGGGGGACCTCTGAGCACATGTCTCAAGTATAAAAATAAAAACAATAAAATGTGTAGGAACATACTGTTTCTCTGTAAATCAAGCTTAAAATATAGACAAGAAAATGTGAAACCACCTGCCAACTTTTCAATTTGTTTGAAGGTCCTCACACATAGCATGTCATCAAAACTGCAGAGGGTGGGGGTCTGTAGGATCAATGGGAACATACCCCAGGTGAAAAAAGATATTAAAATAATCCTATGGTTTTACAGCTTGTTGGGGTTAATTTGCATGGCAATTTTGCTCGTCAGCATCCCAATACTTTGATCTAGAACACTTATCAATTATTCTGCAAAAGTATTGTGGGCTTGTTGATAAAATAGCTTGCTCATAGACTGTATTTCTCTAATTGAAATTTCATAGAAAACTTTAAACTGTAGGGAGGGAGGGGGTATGATATCTCTTTTCTAATCATTCAGCTGTACATGAACAGAGCCTCACAGAGAGAAATCAAATACCATTCTCTTTATATCATAAAAAGAAAGAACTGCAGACTCTACAGCACCACCTCAAGGATGCACATAGTAAACATGGAATAGCTAGTATTTTTAATTAAACAGAAATCCTGACATTGAAAGTGATTGATTTGACTTGGCCATCTCACTTCCTATTCTAACCAGTGACATTGCAGGTTTCCAGTGAACCCATAGTCCACTAAAATGTTCACCTCCAGTGAAAATCCCAATTTAATTTTACTTGCTTGCCGTCTCTAGTTCATTTTTGGTCAGCTTCTACCTAGAAACATTATTACTCAGTTTTAACACTATGATAGATGTTTTGCCTCCATCATCTTTCATAGCTCCCCTGTCATTTTAAAATTGTATTGATCGGCGTTACGGTGCAGGGTCAGGAACAAGATGACTGCGGGGTAGACTGCATCACTAATCATGAGCAGCAATCTATTCTGCCGTCAGCAGATACTGTGATTCACTTTTGTCAGCAAGACAAGTAATACTATTAAATAAGTACGGAGATAGGGCTTTCATTGGAGATTAATTCACAAGCACTAAATGTAACGGCTTGCAAGCTTCGATCATTCCCGGCCTTATTTGCTGGAGCAACTTGTCATTTCAAATGTATTTACCACAAATGACAGAGCGGCGGAAATCGTATTGTTAGCCACTTGTAAAGTAGGCAAATGTGATCGCCGCCAAAGACCGGTGCCAGTTACTGGCAATTTGTAATTATTCTGATTTCCTTGGTCAATGACTTCATTGAGTAAAAAAATTTTAGATTTAGTTGTGTCCATCTACCAAAATTAATCTATTTTATTACTATTTTGTTCATCTTGAATTTTATAGCATGGGTTATGAATTTGCTTCTTTGAATAAAAGTAGGGTTGTCAATGTTGTGTGGGATCAATGAAAGATGAGCCATTGACCTACAGTAGGTCTAAATTGACTTAACACATAACAAAATAACTCAACCCTATCCACTTGGCTATCCTACAGCCTTAATGGGTTGTTTAGACAAGTTATAGGAACAGTGTGGTTCCCAGTGGTTGGCACCTTGCCCCCTGCTCAGCCACCCAGCCATTGTGCTTGTTTAAACACTTTTTTCCTATGGTGTAGCTGCCTACATGTAGCATGTAGTGCAGAACTGTCTGGACCTCGCAACTTAACTAAACTGAAATCAAATCTTATTTTGAAACTGAACTTTATCCAGAGGTCAGTTTTACTACAGGAAGATACTGTTTGAGTAAAGCTGTTCAGATAGATATTTGTTAGCTGTATCACTGGTGTTCACCATCAATAAATACTCAAACTAAAATTTAAATGAATGAGTTAAAGCAGAAGTAAACTGAAAAAAAATACCTACCTTTACCTTCGCAGATCCATTGATCCCTCTGGAGCTTTTCTGGATCGGGTTCTGCGTCCCTCTGTGCCCCGACTCAGGGAACACCAGGTGCCACCATTTTCTTTGTTCATCTTCCTATGTCCCAAAGAGTTCTGATTTCAGTGCGTATGTGTGGAATCAGCATTTTTTTTTTACCCCATTGAAGAAAAAGCTCCTCGGGCATGTGCAGAAAGACAACCAGAAACCTCCTGGGATCCATGATGAATGTATCCCAGGTAGCTCTGTACTCCCATTCTGCCTTGATTGCCAAAAGTGGAGTGGTAAGGTATTTTTGCTTTTTATAAAAAAAGGCTTGTCTTCCCTTTTGTGTAAGATAACAATCAGTTAGGGTCTTCTTTAAATACTTTCTAACCACATTAGCAAGCATTTGAAAGTGTTTTGGTCAGCAGATGACCCATGATCATTTGCTAGGTATAGCAAGGGAATCTCAACCGCTTACTACATCATTTGGAAACACTCATATATGCATGTCAATTTTTCCTTCTTACTTCTTATAGTGGATAATATTGAGCTTCTAATAGAGGATAACAGTGCAGTTGTCAACTGCTTATCTGAAGTTAACCAAAAATATACCTAACTCCTCGCTCCTACAACTGCTGGCCCTCTTCTACAATTTGTGGGTAGGGCCTTGGCATCCCTTCATACACCGCAAGGTTCATAGACTTGTAGTAAAGGGGATGATGTCAATGGTCAGAATAGCAGGCAAGTAATGGTTGAGAGGCGGCTGCAGGGTACCAGTCTAATACTGGCTGCTGCAGGAGCAAGGGATTAAGGTAAATTTTGCATCTCCTGTATTATCTGGTAGACAGAATGAGTAGTTAGCTCGCAGTGGGGAGAGAGATACAGTGCAATAATACATATATGTTTTTGCAAAGAGTTTAATTTTAAAACCCAAAAGAAAAATGCAATCTATAAGGAAAGTATACACAAAGCATACACTTTAAAGCCAACCAATCCTGTTCTCTTTTCTGTTCTTTTTTATAAATAGTACATTTTTTAAAGAAAGTACAGCGAGATGATAAGCTAGCTAGCATTTTTAGATTAGGTTCTGCAAAGGCATCCTGCTTTTTTCCGTTGTATTTCTGTTGAAGTGACTCTTTTCTAATCACATACAAACAAATTTTAACCCAATCAACCCTGTAAAAAAGTCAGTACATACCATACTTTCCTGCTGCCTGCATTCCCAAACTTCACTCCAATACCAAGAAATTGTTTGCTGAATTCCACAGTAGTACCAATCCTTCTGATAGTGTGCATGTCCTGAGACCCCCTGCACCTCTTAAAGATCTCAGCTGCTGGCCTCCACCCATTACAGGATAGAGTAGTGACTTCAGGTCACCCGTAGGAACCAATAAAGGAACCCCAGAGATTAACACTCCTATAGATGTAACTTTCACATGAGGATTTTTCAGTATCGGATAAGAGTATGGAGATAATGGGAAACAAGAAAAGTTAGTATGTCCAGTCTTTGTTCACAGGTATGGCTTGGTTAAAATGTAAAAAGTAAAAGTAGAGTACAGTGACAAAAAAGCCTTACAAATTCTGCCATCATTACAACCTGTTTTCAGGTGACAACACCTCTTCCTTCCTTCCTACTTTAAATAGTTGGATGTGAGTTTGTGTCTGCTGAGTCTTGACACATCTAAGATGTGATGACAAAATGCAATCACGTAGTATCATCATTATGTGATACCTGAAAGGAAGTATCCATGGCATCCCTTTAACCATGCATGCATTTTTTTATTTATGCTATTCAATTGCTTGATTTAGCAGGCACATCTAAAGGGTGACGGGGATGCAGTATTTAACATTTCATTTGACTGAGGATAAAAAGTGTATCCAATATTATGTCCTGGCATCTGGATAACCCTATCGCCTCACCCTTTAGATTCAAAAGAAAGGAAAGCAGATTGAAACATTCAAGAACAATTTTAATGAAAATCATAAGTACAAGTACATTTAATTACTATAAACAACGTTAAGCTGTTTCATATTACATCAAATATTTAGGAAAAACAAGACATATGCTGAATTACAAATCCACATTTACATTTTTTCAATGAAAACATTAAACTTTATGTACTAGCCCTCCCACAGTTTAATGAATTAGGTACAATGAAGGAATATGTCAGCCTTACTTCATATTACCTGTTCAATGTCACATGTACACAAAGCATTTGAAGTGCAACATTACAGTATAAATAATTCACATTTTTATTACTTCTCTTAGAGGTCACAATATTGACGCTACGGGTGCCTTCATTTGCTTGTTATGTACAATGAACGAAAAAAGCCTGAAAAATGGTGTATCTTTTTTCAGGCATCATCGGCAGTAAGAAGTTTTCCTGGACTGAGATGAAACAATCCTGCAAATCCTGGTCCCTATGCAGTTATCAGCTGACACAGATGATTTGCTACAAAGTTACAAATTTGCGGTCTGATTGCTGCAGGAAACGAGACTGATGAAGTGCTTTGTCCTACCTGTAATAGGCTAATGAAATTATCTGGGAGGACTGCTTTGTACGACCAAATAGTTTTCTTCCAAAAACTTTTGTATATTTATAATAAACCCCATTTTGTCACACATCATAGCAAATGCCAATTGCCCTGCTCTATTGTTTTTTAATGGCTTGGACAGTCATTAGCAGCAGTCTAGCATCATGTAATGCAATTTGCTGACACCATCTGAGATAATTTCTGACTTCATTGGAGGCCCAGTTGAATTGGTTCAGCTGATTTTGAATACCAACCCTGAATTAGGTATAGTTAAGCATCTGACACATGGAAACTCATTTGTATAAAACTAGCACCATGGAAATCCAGAAGGTGGGATATGGAACCTTTGGCACTAGGTGTTCCTGGTTTAATCCATGACTGTAAGGTCAATGATGTCCCTCAAAAGAAGCTTCACACTTTTGTTCTAACAGGTATCAGCAGTTGGATTGTTCTTTTGATATTAGCTTAAGATCCGTCTGTGATCATTTAAAATTTACTGGAGGTAAAATTGACCTGCCTTAGCTGATTTTTATTTCTAGCCCTAAAATAACCCTAATATGCATGGAAGCCCTATGGTGGAATTTGGTACATGCAGGACACCCCATTCTGATGTATACAAGACCTTACTAATTACTACCTTTATATATATTGTTATGTATATATGTATTATGTATAAATAATATGTATATTCTTCATTTCTTTGCCCTGATTAAAATATTCATTATGATGTTCCCAGCAAGTAAATCTAGGGAATTGCAAAAACTTTCCTCATCACAAAACGCACAGGGACGCTGGTCTTGCATTTGTCCATCATTCAGCAAAAATCAATATAATCAAAACTTCATGGAGGAAAGAAAGACCAAAAAAAATTCAAATTTTTTTTTTTTTTTAGCAATTCAACTGCTGTGACGTGTATTGTTAGACCTGCCAGCCTTCCCCAACAAAAGAATGTCAATTCATCTCTTTAATTGATGTAAAACAAATTCATGTTATTAATCTTGTAGGACGGCGCATTCAGCAGGACAATAATATCGGGGAATCTAGCGGCTGTAGATGCTTTTGTGAAATTCATAAGCTCGGCCAAGATACAAATTACTCAAGTCTTGATGAATGCTTTGAGATCCGCCAGCTCGGACAGATTAAGTGCAGCGATTTTTCTTTCGAATGCATTTTTTTGTCCCTGTTAATGCTGTGCATAGTTTTGAAAAAACGGTGGTTAAAGGGCAACTCCATATTTTGTGCTACCCAAAAAATTATTAAAAGATTCTGTTTTCTGATACCACAGTACTTCCTCTGGCAGGGGCTTAGTCTGCTTTTCTTTCAGAATGTCACATGTCTGTGTCACATGTCTGACACAGATTGGACCCTGCTGCAGTCTCTAAACTTGTGATGTTCTACAAAGTTGCAGTCTGATCATGGAGACGTTGGATACTAAGGTGCCTGGTAGTGGAATTTTAAATTCATAGTCTTAGACTTAGGCAGGGTCCTCCTCCTCTCCTGTCATTATTTTTATCGGTCTGTCTGGGTTACGACAGATTTTACCTGGAATATATTTTATTGTGACTCGTAGGGCACATTCACTTGGTGTGCACATGTTGTACTATTGTTGTACTAACAATTAGGTCAGTTGCCTTAATATGGCTCGAGGACCCATGGTCATCTTGGTACACTTAACGCATTGCAAGTCAAATAAAATTGAAAATTCATATGCCAAGCTTCACCTAAATGCAAACATATACGTTACAATATGGTGGTTTTGATACTTATATGTTGCTTAAAAACGGTCTACTAAAAGAGGGAATTTTATTTTTATATTGTTCAAATATTGTTTTATATTGTTCTTTTTGTATTTATTTTATTAGATTCTTTGTGAGAAAGAAATCCTGCAAGCAACAGATCCACTGAAATGGTCGGAGAAGGGAACATCTGAAAATCTGGCAAACAATGGGGCCCACAGTCGGGTCCACAGCCCTCTACGTCTGTTTGTCAAGCAATCAGCTCTCCAGCGGCAAGGTCAGCTCTCCTACTTCGACACCACGGAGCACTTTTGGAGCTGGCTCACCAACATCACCGACACCCAAGAGTCTTTAGTACGAACTAAACGGAGGCCCATAGTCAAAACGGGAAAGTTTAAAAAAATGTTCGGCTGGGGGGATTTTCACTCTAATATTAAAACTGTCAAGCTGAACCTGCTTATCACGGGCAAAATTGTAGACCATGGAAATGGTACCTTCAGTGTTTACTTTCGTCATAACTCCACGGGGCTCGGAAATGTTTCTGTGAGTCTCGTTCCACCCTCTAAAGTGGTGGAGTTTGAACCTTCAGCTCAATCTACCCTGGAGAACAAGGACACCAAGTCCTTCAACTGCCGGATTGAGTATGAGAAAACAGACAGAGCCAAGAAGACCGCTTTGTGCAACTTTGATCCTTCTAAAATCTGTTATCAAGAACAAACCCAGAGCCACGTATCCTGGTTGTGTTCCAAGCCCTTTAAAGTTATTTGCATATATATTGCTTTCTTCAGCATTGACTATAAACTTGTGCAAAAAGTTTGTCCTGATTATAATTACCATAGCGAGACACCCTATTTGTCATCTGGTTGAAGAACCTGTGTTGATAAAACTAGAGTACCCTATCAACAATTGTCAGGGAAGACTTTATGTATAAAACAAACTTTGTGCTTCTACAAATAATCTTTCTTTTCCCGGTGGAAACAGAGTCCATGTAACCAGTGTTAGAATTGCATTATACATTTTGGTTTAGTAATGTTCACTCGTTTTTGTAGTTTTGATGTAGGAAACACAATCAGTGCAGAGTGCAGAAGCTTCGACAAAAGCCACAGTGGGAGAATTCAGCATTCAACATCTGGTAATGGTCAATCTTTTGGAAGTTGGGCACCCACATAATGGCTTATTATTCTTTGCCATATACTTAGGCAATGTTGCCATTTTTCCCAACACCTCCTGGATGTGTTACCCAGTGAAGGGTATTACAAATCTAGCAAATCAAAGCACCAAGAACATCAGCTTGGGGGTGCTATGTGGTTGTGGTACCAACCCATTGATTGAACACTTGGTTGAAGTTGTATTAGTGGAAGTTTACAGTAATATACAATAAAACATTTAAAAGAAAGACAGTGATCACTTGCCTCATGCAACTGGAAATGTCTTTATACTTTGGTGTTCTAATGAAAGTATCTTTTATCTAATATAATCAATAGTTAAGGTTTAAAATTAGTCTTACCTATTTATACTACATGCTTTTGGGGTAAAGGGGTAAATAGT
The DNA here is from genome assembly GCF_032062135.1 of Pyxicephalus adspersus. NCBI lineage: Eukaryota > Metazoa > Chordata > Amphibia > Anura > Pyxicephalidae > Pyxicephalus > Pyxicephalus adspersus. Next base: position 35,223,173 of record NC_092864.1, on the reverse strand, counting down.
TTTAAAATCTAAACAGTAAATATTATTTTGGTGAAATGATTTAAATTTCTACTGAATGAGCATCAGAAAGCTTAATTAAACAAATGCAAACCAAGGTTTACATAGGCATTGGATATTGGTAATTTCCCATTCTGCTATGAATAAGCAAAAATGTAACAATTTCCCAAAATTTCTGGTAAAATCAAAGAACAGTGAAATTTTGCTATTTTGGCAAATGCATTGCAGTCTAGAGGGACGAGACATGTAAAGTGACACTAAACACTAAAATTAAAAATATATAATAAACCATACCTAGTCCTGTGTAAATAGACATAGGAGAGGTGACTCCTGCTTGCACACAAAATAATTACAGAGCTCAGTAATTGGAGGCTGGATTAGACCTATATGGTCTTCATGGAGGGCTAGCTGGCCCTCAACACCAGCACCAGGCAATTGCTCCTATTGTTTTCTGGCCAACAGGGGCAAGGCCATGACAACCACCAGCCACTGGGACAGCTACTTGATGTGTACATTAATAACAAATTTAGAACAAATTTAGGGTTTGTTTGGTTCTACAAGAACCAAATTTAATCTTGAATGGTCAAAACAAGGGTTTTGAACTCTAATACTAAATTTGAACATATAGAGGCATATTTTTAGAGCAATGAATCTGAAATTTAAAGAATGTGACGGTGAATCTTCCAAGTGCATCCAGTTTATATGACAGTATTTGATTAACCCCTAGTAATTCTTTGGTAAAAGTCATATTTACAGCTTTATAAATATGCCCCATGAAGTACATGTAAACCTAATGACCAATGTCTTATATAAGCATTAGTATGTATTTAATTATTGATCAATATCAATTAATGACTCAATATAATTTTAAAAGCAAATTTCAAAAATGTTAAATCTTAAAATTTTTTTAAAATAACACCTGGTGACCATACCGTAAAGGTCTATGTTTAGGATCTTTTTGAATGTCCCTGTTTACCAATTGCTTTCCTCTCACACTCCCCAAGTAGTTACTACTAACAGTTCTGCCAAATTGCACAGCCATAAATCACTGTTTTGCCCATCAGAAAACTCTCCCAGAAAAATAATGACACAATAGAAAATTACAATATCTCTCCTAATATGACAGGTAGAATTCCTCTTTTTTCTGGTTCCAGTGACAACTTTAGATTCTCTCTCATTTGGACATACTGGTATGAATGGTAAATTTTCCAACATAGCAAAAAAAACCTCATCAGATTTCAATATCCCCTAAAATACCCCCAGCAGTTTTTATTCCCCCAGCAACAACAAATAAATCCCCAATCGGATTTCAATACCCATTTCTATTAAACAAAAAAAAGCCCTAAAGAAGAACTAAACACAATTGTACTCACCTGAGAGATCAGGCAGGAAGGAATGCTTATTGTAGGATAGACATCCCCTTTCCCATTCTGCAATAAAACCCCCGGCCCGATCACATATTTTTAAAGTGGAACGTAAGTTCTTTAGTTTAAATAGACTTGGCAGGCATGGGTACATTTAGAAAATGAATATCCAATGTCTATGAGTACCAGTTTGATTCAGTAGTATATGCACATCTGCACTTTGAGAATAACAAACCCAGAATAAATATATCAGCAGATCTATAAGAGGGAAATCTGAGAAGCACTGCAAGTTCTGCATCTATATGTCTACAGAGGCTTTTCTTTTCTATTTTATTTATCTGTATGTTGCTGTATTGTTTAGCTGTTTGTTTACTTGTCTTCATCACTGTACAGCTAGAAATATATGCAGAAGAAATTCTAATAATTATATAAACTCAGAGACTGTAATGTCTGATTATGAAGGGTGAATAAATTATTACCATATTATCATAATGAAAAAACAAAGTAACAAAAACATAACAGTAACCTATAGTGGTTTTTGGTCTTTTTTTTTTTTTTTGCAAAGGAACTGATGTGGTAATGTCCTTGTCATAAAACCCTGGCAAAATCCCATAGGAAAACTTAAGAGGAGGGGATACCATCACAGTGTCCTGCAAAGAAATACCAGGTTGGAAGAAGCTATACGTGGTCAAAAAGTGGGGAAGGTAACACATGAGAAATTTAGTGTTCCCAGTTATTGTTCCCAAAGGATTTAAGTAACCCCTATAAATTTTTTTGTATGTCCCATTTTTTCATTGTCTTAGTTTTATGCTCCAGTTCCCCTTGTATTGTGACCCAACTTTTTAGTAACCACCCAAAAACAGCCAAATGGTTACTGAAAAGTGCCGGGTGGTGGACCCTGCTAATAAGGGCTGGGAAGAACACTGTAGTCAGTATGACTCAAACTATCTGTGACATTTAAAAAAAATAGGATTTTTATTATTGTCCAATTCTCCTCAGTATGTCATGTTGAACAGTACTTTCTTTCAAACATATTAGGCTTCTTTTTCTGCTTTTGTCTATGGTGAGTTGACCGCAACTGGCAGAACAAAACCACATATAATAGTAAATCCATGTCACATGAAGCCAATTTACAGAGTTACTAGGTAGTGTTTTGTTACCAGTACTATGAATTCTGCTGTATTGAAAGGTTTAGGTCATACCTCCCTGTTCAACCCAGAATAAAAAAAAAATGACTGAAAAAAATATTGAAACTCTATAAGAAATCTAACTATACAAACACCACCATAGTTAATTTTGTTTATTACTCTCAAACTAAGCATTAAAAATTAATACTTGTACATTTATACAAAAAAAATCGTGTAACAATTTCTGCAAATGAACTGAGAACTGGTCAGTGCTAGGCAAACAAAGGAAATAAGTATGAGGTGCATGATATAATTCAGCTGAAAAACACTGTAGGTCAAAACACTTTAGAAAACGTATTTATTGTAAAATTCATGCTGCCATTTCTGCATAGAAGGCAATGGAAAATCAGCAAATTTGGCCCCATGTTAAAGTACCTGTAACTCCAAAATGATTTTTTTGGAAATGTTTGGCATCATGCCTTACAGAATATAAAGCTTCAAAACAAAAAACATAAAGGGATTCTGGATTAACTCACATGATGCCAGTGGATAACCATTACATCTGCAAAAAACCAAAGCGTGCTAGTTCTACACATCTATCATTGTGAGGGAAAATTCCAGAAGTTCAAAGTCCATCTCATTCTAGTATTTCTATATAAGGCTATCTCAATCTTTTAATCCCTGGGGAACCTTGAACATCATGAAAACTCCTACTAAACCCAAAAACAAATGTCATGTGAGTAATCTGGGTGGCTCTTCCAAGTGGTGTTGACCGCAGAACTATGCAAGTGCCATCAAATCAGAAGCCAATCAGCCACAGTTGAAGGGAATCCTGGCAACCTCTAGAGGAATCCTGGTAGAGAATGGTTGTTTTACATTAACCTCCCAGGCGGTAATGCTGAATGTGGCTCGGGGTGAATTTTCTATACCAAAAGTGGTAACCCCGAGCCACACTTGGGTGGAATTGCCAGGGAGTTTAAAACTCCTACCTAGTTCCCATGTTCCAGCGTGTCCTCCAGAGGTGCCCACGGCGTCCTCCGGCGACGCCTGGCATTTTCTTCTTCTGGCGATGCTGGCCAGCCATCTATGTAACCTGGTGATGCCTGGCCGTCATCTGTGTCCCCTGGCGTGTGAACTTTGGGGATGCGAGGCCAGGGGAAGACAGAAAATTGAAAAAAGTGGTTCACTCAGTCAAACTGATAACCTGCATGTGAGTTTCAATAGAGTCCAAGTTTACCTGATTTTGTGGTAAAATTTGGGCATTTACAGTTTGACAATTTTGTAAACTTACACACTGATGAGTGGTGAGTACCACCCAGCCAACAGAAATCTGGCATGAGTTCCTGGGAAGTTCCTGAGGCCCTGCTGGCACTAATCCTATTGCCTGGTGGTTGTCAAAGTGGTACCTTGTAAAAATGTATACTTTGCAAACGTACATATAATCTTGTGAAGTTGCCAAGTTTCAAATGCCTAAAGTTTGTTGTGAACTACAGTTGCAGTGACCTTACTCATACTCGCATGCAGGTTTTTATCTTGATTGAGTCACTCAATTCCTTTCATGTTTTAGTGTTTTTGATGGAACACTTCTGCTGTGGCCATTACTGACAAGTGCCCACTGCCTCCATTGTAATGTATTTTTTAAATTATGAAGAATGCAACAGGAAGAACTAGAATTCTTTAACATTTTAGGCTTCAAAGTTGTCAGAAAAATAATTATAGAAAGAATATTTCACCACCAGAAACCCCCAAAGGCTGTAAAATGTACAGCAGGTGACTGGCACCACTAAAACATTCTTCAATTCTTCAATTCACATTCTTCAAATATACTGAAGACATGTTTTTGAATCTATAGTTTTCAAGGCTACCGAGTGACTATTCAGACACTTTGATCCGACTGTAATATATTTTCACAAGGTTTAGATCTGTCAGCTCAGTGGTGGAGGTAAATGATGTGTGATAATTTGATACCGTGTAAAAGTCCATGAGAAGATGGAATCCATATTAACTTCGTGTTTAATGGCCGAGATATGTTCATTTCCTGGAGATTTGGGTAGCTCAGCAGAAGCCATTTGAGAGTAGATCAAGATAGTTGGCAAGTCCTAAACTTCAGGAACAGGGCACCCACATCCACCTGTCTTGGCAGAAGTAACAATGGAGCCAGCTTAAGCTTTACCACTAGGATGACAGTAACAAAATCTGTTGTAGACTTTTGCCAGTTGAGTTTTCTGTATAAAAAATAACAACTCTTGAAACAATTAGAGATTGCTTCTTCTACCAGTTTTGATAGAAAGTTAAAGCTGACTGGCACCTGTCTCAATGAATGTCAGTTGCAGTAGCCAATCACAAGACAGCACAAAGAACTGAATTTCCAGGTATTATGGTGGTGTTTATTTTTTTGGCCCTGTGCTGCCATGATGACCTTTGCCATGTTAAAATGGATTGAAAATGCCTTCTGTTCTTCAGACCAGCGAATTAGAAAAAATTGGAATTAAACCAATAGATCTCTGCAACTTTTCTATTTTGATAAAAGGAATTGTGTCAATTGCAATTAATGTGTAATGAACAATTTATGGCTCATGAGGTTAAAAAGAAATACCCTTAAACCCTTAAACGTGACACATCATCATGAACTCTTCAGCATGGAGCACTGCAGTCCTCTGACATTAACCAACTTACGATGAATAATATACACACACATTGGATTGAACATGGCAGGTGCCCTCCTATTGGCTGGTACTCTCTTTCATAAAAGCAAGCCCGACATGTACATCATCTGATAGGTATCATAGATAATTCTCACATTTGCTATCAATATAATAAACATGGATACCCATAACAGTACAAAAGTTTAAATTCTGCACATAACATGTCATTTTGATTTACCAACCTGTCTGATTCCAAAAATCTGGTTGTAACAGTCAGTGGAAAGTACATTTTTTTTTCATTTTTATTGTTTTGTTGGAAAATAAATTGATCTAAGATAAAAGAATCTGGCCATGTGCACTAACCCTAAATGTAATTCAATAGGGGTTCACATCTACTGAAAGAGAAATCAAGTCACAGAATCTCTAAGCACGTGACCAGGATTAAAGGATCCTGGAATTGCAGTTTCTTTAGGAACGTTTAGTATTTTGCATCTGTTCTTCGTACGTCCACCCTAGCAAACTGTCAAAATATAGACAGCCATGCTATTAATTAGAGTACTTGTGCAATCAAGCTTTGTATACATGAAACAAAACAACTGAAAACTGTAATTCAATTTCTGATGAATAAATATGCTAAAAGAAATATGTGTTATTTTAACCAGACTGATGTGTTATTCTGCTTAAAACATGATAAAAAAATACCTGAAACAAATTAAAACACAAAAAAAATCTAAACACTTTAACAACAACAAGGACAAACTTAAAGGCACTATTTATAAAATATTGAATCAGACATTCTATCTTCAATGACCAGGTGTTTCAATGGTGGTAATTGATTCCCACAAGGGAATGTTTGAGGGAATGTCTGATTCCCTGTTTTATAAATAGAACCCATAACATTTTTTTTTTCGTCTTACATTATTGATAAAATACATTTCTTCATATTTTCAAAGATTTATCTGCTAATAATATGCAATTCCTGATTTCTACCTTCCCCAGCCCCATAAATACTGATTGAAGCAGAGCTAAAGTTAGAATATAGAAATTGCAAACAGGTAGCTAATTTATTGAAGGAAATGATCTGATCTGTTTGAATACAATTTTTCAAATAAACTCACTAACTCTATTTCGGGGCTAACACTTTCACTGGGTCCTCTTGCCAATTTGATCTTCAGCCATCTTGATTGGCCAAGCCTGAACAACTCCTGCACGTCCGTGTGAAAGTTAAATAATTCCCAGCAGCTTGGGGTATGCCAGGATACCCAGCATCGCACACTAAGCTGGGTATGTATAGCTCGGTGTACATTTCAGAAAAGATTACAGGCAAGTAAGTATGTAATATTGAGGAATGGTCATTGCCTGTCACTTCGCAATAAACAGTCTGCCTGCTCACAATTTTTAATTTTTTTGTAAAAAGGAAATATAATAAAGTCATGTTATTTCTCAATAGAGAGATATTTTTGTATAGAAATCTCTGTCACGGTGACTTCTCCCTTATTAGGCTGCCCAAAAGCAAATATTTTGTATGGGGAGCAGCTTAATACTTTTCCTTGCCTCCTGAAATGCTGTGTTTGGTGCCTACTTCCAACCACAACACTGTCAGGTCAGGGAAGGTGTGGTATCCAGCTCAATACAAAAAAAACCTTCAGGAAACCTTGCATTTGGAAAAAAAATTCAGAAAGCAGCAATGGTATCCTGGGGAAACAAGGTGATGCTATGCCAGTTGGATATGTCACTAGACAGTAACAGGGACAAAGCTCCAGGGTTACTTTGCTTTATAAAAATGAGTATGGGGTTACTTTAAAATAAAGACTTTGTCAGTTTTACCAGAATGAGATCATGGCCAATCCTTTTATATTTACCTTCCCAATGCTTTTTGTCCAAGCCACTGTTAAAATATTTGGTGCTCTTGGATGGATATGAAAGGCATATGATCTCCTCCTTCAAAACAGGGTTCATTCATAGAGGAAAATCGCCATTCCTGAACACAGTTATGCAAGAAGGAAGACAAGTCATCAACTTTGTATAAGTTCAACTGACTTTATAGGGAGTTAGGACAGATGATAAACAAAGAAAATAGGAGACGGCATGAAATGCAGGCCAATAGCGGTCTTAAAGAGACTCTGCTTTGTCTATTGAAGTCTCTTTATGTTAGATTCACTTTAAAGACTCTGTCATCATATTTGTCACTTTTATATAAATGTATCATTTTTATCTATTTTCTTACCATTTTAAGGTGAGACCCCTCCCCTTCTGTCTTTACTGTCACGGTGGAAAAGACTAAATGTGGGGCTTGCAGCCTCCTGGGATAGCTAAGTCATGGGTGCTCCTTCTACACATGGCCATTCTGTGGGGCTTTTTTCTACTGTAAAAAAATAATGTTGATCTCCTGCATGCACAATAGGATCGGCACTTATTTTTTACATTTTAAAGAAGCGTGTCATCCGCTATCGCGTCTGCACAGTGTGAGATCGTGTAGCGTAGAACCTGGAAGAAGATGGCAGCATCAAGTGCCCAGCCAGCTCGAGCATGAAGATAAGTGTGATATTTTTTCCATGATATTGTTTTGTCACTATTACTATATTTCTCTTACTTTAATTGGTTACATTATTGGGCCTTCAGAATAAACCCCTCTACACACTATATAAATATACCCCAAAATATAAAGGTTTTCTTTTCTCTCTTGTGTTAGCTTGGGATTTTAGTTCTGTAAATTCTTGTGAAAGAAACAGACTAATGTAAAGGGTTTATTGTAATACATATGTTATCTCTAGGTGAAAAAAAAGCAATGGTTTTATATTTTACACTACCCATAGGACATTTTGTGCAAAAGACCAAGCAACAATGCTCATTGCATGCATCATTAAAAAATGAATTCACATCTCTACTCTGAGAGGGCAAATTTTCTTTATTCTTTTTTTTTTTTTTTTTTTGCACAAGCCACAAAATTGTATGCAAATACTGAAACCATTTATGAAGATAATTGAGAGTATGACTTTCATCAATGTTTAATAAGCATTTTATGCTAACTCATTATTTTGGTACAGTTAATTTGACATCTTGCTTTATGTCCTGCACAGATTTAGGACCTGAGGGCTGTTTTATTGGTCGTACAAGTGCGTAATACCACATGTTAACATGGCTGCCGGGGCCTGCTCAGCTCTGAACTATGAATGACATTTAATAAGCAAATGACACATAGAATGGCTGTCCTAAAAGTAGGGGTATCAGAGGCTAGCACAGTGCACATTACCAGAGAAATACACATTTGTCGCTCTCAGAGACAGATTGTAGACCTACAGTAAAATGCTGGCTTTGCTAAAAAAAAAAAAAAATATATTATACCCCCCAAGCTCACGTAGTGCCTATGAAAGTGAGCTGAGTTTAACATACTTTGCATGCAATAAAAACACCACTGTAAGGCAATGCTGCATCTGCAGAAAATCATTACAAAAAAGGTCAGAAGCAGCCTCTAAACTGTCATAAACACTATTCTATTGAAATCATTAAAGTTTCATCAAAAAAAAAAAAACACCACTTACCTTTACTTCTGCAGAGCCTCCAACCCCTCCACAGCTGACCTTAATTCAGTCCCATGCCATTCTGGATTCTTCCTCCTGTAAATGTTTGAAAAAAAAGATTTCTGATCTCCATGCGTGAGATCAGCATTGCACAGAATGCCCCTTCTGCCCATGCCTGATTTCATTGCATGTGCAGAAGGAACAGCCTGGCCCCTCCTGGGATATGTGAAGTGGGTATCCACCAGCAGTCTCTGTGCTCCTATTCAGTTATTACTGAAGGGTATTTAGGGAAAAAAAACACATTTTTTTACTTTATAACTTGTATACACCCTACTATAAAAGTAAAAATTGTAGTGATAGGTCTGCTTTAGGTACTAACTTCTTCCATTGCCTAGGTTGCCTATTTTGGACCTAAACACAAAAAAAGTCACCAGGAGGTGGGGGTTTTTGGCAGAGACATGCAAAGTCTTTGCCATAAAAACAAAAAATTCCCCAGATCCTGGTGTCGTTTTTTTTTTTCATTTTTTTACACTCCATGGCACATACCGAGCTGTACTTTAAAAATAGATTGCTCTGGACAAAAAAAAAAAAAAGTCATTTTTAAGGGGAATAGTACTATGGGCGGAGGTAATAACTACCTTACACGTTATGTTATAAAAACCAATCGGAAGTCCCTACTCAGGGCACCAGTTCTCTGTCCATTCGGCGTCAAGGGCAGGAGCTTGGACACTTGTGTTGTAGATGGTATCTTGCTGCCATTTTCTGCATATGCAATATTCATCTAACAGTTACTTGCCCCCGCCAATCTGAGCAGTGTTGTTGACCATGTACACTGCAGGCACAAGATAGGCAAAACCCAATAATTCACTACTAAATGCATAAATTGGAGTAATGATATCTTCATTTGCTTTATATGCAACTTTGCACAGCACAATTCCCAGTCATATGGTTGAGCAATCTTCTAAGATATTAAGGATGTTCATCACATGGAGAACAATATTTGTTCGGAACTATGGATAAACTACTTTACACATCTTTCATACAGTCCCACTACACGATATGTAATTAACCAAAATGAAGAACTCTCTGACCTGTAATGATACTTCATTAATTAACATATTTGGCCTACAAGCTCAGGAAGCTCTTATGTTCTGCACTTGTACTCACGTCAGGGTCAATGTGGTGCTTCTGTGTCCACTTGAAAAGCGTTAATGAGATTCGCTGAATTAACAAGTTCACAGTTTTCAAGTTACATGAGGTCATTAAAAAAAGGAACAGGACAAAAGTTGAAAAAGGTCAGGAAGCCTTGTTCTCAAAGTTTTTAACACTAACCATTTTCTAACAATAGTAATAAAACAGGTGCTTACCACTGGAAATAAATTCAGCCAAATGCAAGCAGAAACTTTGCATGTATCCCCATTGCAGATATTTCTTCTTACTTTGTATAGATCACCAATACAGCAATAGAAAGTTGCTTAATGGTTAGATTAGGTCAGGTTCTTTTGCGCATGTCATTAGTGACCATACATGAAATGAGAGACCCCAAGCAGAAGTAAAACCTGACATTGAATTGCACACTTGCCTTTGTACTAACAATACACTTATTTAATTTGTTGTGTTCCCTTTGGAGAGGTTATTCTACACTAATTCTAATACTAATGTCCCAAAACAAATTTATATCAATCTGTGACCTAAAAATACATTTTATTCTTCACAACAATGACCTTGGTTAGAAGTTCCATAGCTAATGGGCCAACATCGACCAGACCCAATATGAAATAAATTAAATGACTGAAAGAAACCTGTACTGAGAGAATGTAAAAGCTCTTGTTTAGAGATCCTCAACTATAGTCCATGAGGGCTGGAATACACATATTTTTAGTATTTAGTAGTTAGAAATGGTTTGCAAAAAGTTCAAAAATCTAGCCCATATGTCGCCTTTGAGGGCTGGAATAAGGAACTTCTGCTCTGGGCAAATATGTCCTAGGTGGAAATTAAGCATCCCAACCCTACTGAGAGTGCTAACCACTAAACCATTCTACATTTTCACTAGAATATTAGTCTGGCATTTCACAGGCAGTCACATGCCTGTTAACTGAGGTATTATTGGATATTCTTTTCATGATTTTTCCTATCATTGTTAGCATTGTTTCACCAGTGCTAGATTGTGTAGAATACTACGATGCCATCAATTAGCTCTCCATTCGTAGCCTTTCAACACAGTTCTTTATATCTCTAAAAATATGTAGACACCCAACTATCACACATTTAAAATCATCAAAGTTGGCTGTTTTTAGTAAAGGGTACTAATAATGTCTCAGAATAGAAAGACATTTTAGACATCTGTTTGCTTCTACCTTGTGAAACAGTTTGGGCAGGTCTCTTTTCTGTCCTGGTAAGACTGTGAACAAAGCCACCTTCATACAGACATGGTGTGTTGAGTTTTGTGTGGGGAAACCTCAGTTTCCTGCAAAAAGTCCCAACTTCAACCCTAATGGAATGCCGACTGCAGACCAGATCTTCTTGCTAACATCAGTACCTGAACTCACCGAGGCTTTACAGGCTGAACAGGTACAGTTTTCCAAAGACACACTCCACAATCATGTGGAAATCAAACTCAGATATTCTCTATTACAACAAAGGGGGGGCCCAACACATTAAAAATGATCATGGATTTTGACCAGGATCTCCAACAAACTCATAATGGAGCTCACCAATGCTTTATAGGCTGAATAGGCAATTTTTCAAAGACGCACTCCACAATCATGTGGAAATCCATCTGAGAAGAGTGAAGGCTCTTATAGTAACAAAGAGGGGCCAACATTATAAAAATGACCAAGGATTTTTACCAGGATTTCCAACAAGCTCATAATGGTGTGTTGGTCATATGTCACTAATCTATATAATATATAATAAAGGATTATTTTGCCATTGGATAACACACATGCAGCAATGCCCATTGGTCACACAGGCAGCTAAAAATGAATAGGTTTTAATGAATAGGTTTCGATTGGTATAACACAAGTCGAACATTATGTACAGAATCCAAAAATGGCAATGTTTTCTAGTAAACTGGTAAAAGTATTCAGAGATCTCCATATGAGAAGTAACTTTTCACAGCATATGTGATAACAGACATTAGCGGACAGCAGGTCCACCTTCTTGCATGACAGCATGCCATATTGAAAAAATAGATCTCTACTATTTTGCAAAATGCGAGACAATAATAATTAACGCATAGGTTTCAATTATCTTGTATCTTGTGACAACCTTACAAAAGCAGACAGCATAGAACTCTGCTGGTAAACACATTATGTATTATCCCTAAAAAATGAAATCTAATTTGTTTTTAAATTAAAAGACTTGCAATGATATAGAAACGTAAATGAAGATGCGCTATACTGCAGTGAAAGCTTTAATTATTGATAAAATACAAAGAGAATAAAAGGAATATGTTTAAAGCAAAAAACTCCAGATAACACAAAAACCTGTTTTTTTTTTCTTTTAAATAATAAAAAGCTTGACAATCAAAAAAAGGAGTAGATCAAGAAAAGAAGGAGAATCTACCTTCTTATCTTCCATAAGCAATGGGCCATGTCCACATTATCGCAAAATGGCATGAGCATTGCAGGCCAGGAAAACACCTGGGACCCAGACGGTCCTATAACTCGAATTGCAGGTAAGTAATTTGGGATTTTTGACCTGCAGATCAGCTATAAGACCCCTTGGAATCCAAATAGCACCTTTTGAACATAACCTATAATGGCAGTCAAACGGTGAGGTTCAATAATGGAGAGAATTAGGGCTTTTACTTTACAAAGAGCAAAAGGTACTTCTTTAACAGGACATATCAAGCTGATGTACAAAAAGTATCTGAAGTAGTTATCCACACTGATTATAGCAACCAGCTAAGAGATATAAGAGCAAAGTAGGTGACTCAGCACACTGGTCTCCACCTAAAATAAATGCTGTAGCAAAGAGTAATGTCGTGCTGTAGACATAGCAACCATATTTTACTTTTATAAGTTTGACTCTACTGAACAACTAAGAACTTTTTGGTTTGTGCATTTTGTCAAAGTATTTTAAGGGGCATGACTCAAATCAACTTCTAAGCCTCCCTTTCATCCTCCAGGTCATGTTTTAGCAATGTTTTTTACTTTTTGTTGGTATCTGTAGCAAGAAAATCTTTAATATTCCATGTGGCATCTTCACCAGAGGAGGAATCCGAAGGATGCCCTAGGACAGCTTGTTTTGCCATAGGCATTGCTCCATGAACTATCTTTCCCAATATCCCTTTTAGGAAAGCAACAGCAAGGAGGCGGCACTGGAGCTCCAGTGGCTCCCGCTCCAGTAGTTCCTAACTCCCCCTGGCCAAATGCCCAGGAGCCGCGGGTTGCCAACCGGCATTGGGCTGGATCGACCAGGGGGTGTTAGGCCGGAACAAACTACCGGCTAGGCCGTATCTGGCCTAAAGGCCGGAGTTTGCCGATCCCTGGACCAGATCCATGCTGGTTCACCCATGGTAGTCTATCTCAGCGTTTCTTAATCAGGGTTCTTCCAAAGGGTCCTAGGTGTTCCTTGAGCAACTTGTCCTCCCAGGTCAGTTTAAGTGACAACAATGATGTTTTTGGCTATTTGTAAGGGTGACATTATTCCCAATGACCAGAAATGTAAAAGAAAATTTTCGTACTGACCACCACACTAATGTACTGTAAGCTCTAGATATAGGAATTATAGAAGGGATTCCCTAAAGACCTGAAAGTCATTATAAGGGGTTCCCCCATGTTAAAAAAGATCAGAAACACTGGTCAATCTTCTCCAGTCTGGGAGAGCCTTAATAAAGCCGTCAGGTTGGAGTGATGTAACTTTCATGAATTAGAAAGTTCATTGATTTCTGGCAGCCAGGGGTATGCTGGATACCCAACATTGCACACTGAGCTTTACATAACTGGCATTATACATTTAGCTCTACATTGGCTGCTCAATGTACATTAAAGAAAAGATTGGGCATAGGCAGGTAAGTTTATTTAACTGCAGAAGGAACAGGTGGTGAACTTGCCTGTTAACAATTCCAATTTAAGTCTGACTACCACCTTTCTATGTTACAATTCCCTTCTAAGTGACAGAGGGGCCCGCTACACATTTATTTACTTTTCTTAGTAGACTTTGGTCTAACCAATAAAAATTAAATTTTCAAAAGCAACATAGTAATGCAACCTGAAATTGGTTGCAGACTAATCGCCAACAAACTGGATGTTCCAGTGTTTTAAATACAACAGACCAAATATATTTTGTTATAAATGGCTTCAGTGTTGCCTTTAATTCCCTCTAAAAGAATTAATGCTAATGTTTTTTAAAAAATGCATTATTATTATTAATTATAGCTTTCATTTTGAAATAAAAATAACAGCTTTAACCAGAAAAGGAACGAATGGCAGTGCAAACAGGTCAAAGGACAACAACAATTTTACATTTTTCAAACAGTCAATGTAAGACTTCAGACGTTATTTTACAAGGAAATAATTTTTTTGCATTTCATAAATGTAGCTGACCTTTATAATTATACATTTACATACAACACAGTGTTTGACATTTTCTCCTTTTTTCTCCTTTTTTTTAACAAAATGCACATTCAAGAATAGGAGACAATGAAAATATCGCTTTTACCACATTTCAAGTATTTCTTAGCAATCTGAAAGAGAACGATTGTAAATCTCCCCCTGACATATTCCTGTTAATAGCACTGTTATTTGTCCCTTCCCTCAGGCACGTTGTCTTGGCGTTACCTTCGATTCTGCCCTCTCCTTTACCCACCAGAACATTTCCAGGTCCTGCGCAACATCTACAAAATTCGCCCCTACATGTCTCCAGAGGCCACCAAACTCTTTGTACACGCTTTTTCATCACTCGTCTGGACTACTGTAACCTCCTCCTCCCTGATATTCCACTAACCCAACTCTCCCCTCTACAATGTATTATGAATGTTGCAGCCATACTTATCCATTATTCCCACTACTCCTCTTCTGCTGCATCTTTTTTTAGTTCTCTTCATCAGCTTCCATTTCACCTTAAAATCAAATTCAAGCTCCTGTGTTTTGCCATTTGTCCTGTACGCTTGTCCCACATACCTTTCTGACCTGATAGAAAAATACTAGCCACCCTAGCCTCTCTCTTTTCTCCTCCAATGACCTAGTAATGACTTCCTCACTCATAAGCTCATCACATGCAGGGCTCCACGACTTTTCCAGAGCTGCCTGGACTCTCTGAAATGGTTTTCACATTCCATTCAACTTGCCCCTACTTTCTGCTCATTTAAATGTTCACTCAAAACCCATCTTTTCAAAATTACTTACCTGTCTTCTTCTGTCTCTTAAAACTCTCACTACTCACCCACAATGCCAAATCCCCCACTTCTTAGATTGTAAGCTCTTCTGGTCCTTTTCAGGTGCTGGCAGGGTGCTGTATAAAGCTTTCAGAAAGCTGGAAGCTATTGCCATACCCACACTTGATGTTGAACCCCCATGATTGACATAAAAAAACAATAATAAATGAAAAGGGTTGGCCAAGGGAGGTAAAGCTTTGGGAGGGGGGAAAAAATATGGCTAAATGATAGTAGATGCCCCCAGACATAAAATGATAACCACTCTATCTGACTTGAAGCACCACCTAATGCACAACATGAGCATCCTAAAAACCACTGCAGAAAAAGAGCACACAAACCTGGGAATGGAGAGTCTGAAGTATTTTCCTAAAAAAGGAATACTCTGGACTGCTAAGTGTTCAGGACTAGCCCCACAAGTTCCAAGCAACATGTAGAAGCCAGCAACCGCTGGAGATTCAGGTGACCTCTTGGTCCAAGAGTTTAGAAATCAGATGAAAATTGAACATGTGCTGAGGAGATACCAGAAGATTGAAAGTGGAAGTGAGATGGAGGAGTGAAACTAAACTCTAGATGCAACATCATTTTTTGCATGGAAAGGTGACAAGTGAGTGTAAACAGCAGTGCTGCTTTAAGGCCATGTCTACATGGACTGTATCCATTCATTCCAATTGGTCAGTCTGCAGCAGAGCATTTCATTGATAGACTGAAAAGAAAACTAATTTAAATATAAAAAGTCTGTAAACACTCCAAACACCCCCACTGATTAAATTGAGTGTTTTGGGGGCACTGTTCCTTATTCTAACCTTTATAATCCTTATATTCTAACCTTTATCACATATTTATAAACACTAAAATAGAAAAGCTGTTTTGGCATTAAAAGCATTTAAAATTAAAGTCTGTGTAGACTGAAAGTTTATTCCACCTATATGTTGCCTTCCCTAGTCCTGCCTCCCCCACATGTTGAAGAAATTATTAAATAACACCTTTCCATTTTCATTATTTATTTTTAATCCAGTGAGATCTTCATTGTTTTTGATTTACAATAAAAAGAAAATAGGGAATTTAAAAGACCTGTAGTAAACCGCAGTTGTAGGACATGCCCACCTGCTCTTCTAAGCAGTCTAATTTCACTGTATTAAAGTGGTTGGCACCCACTTGTGCGAGTGTTTGTGTCAAAAGAACAATTCCAGGAACCACAAAGCACAAGGGCAATTTGTTAACCTACAGTGCTGTTTGCCATTCTTGGAGACAAATCAACACCTAACCGTGCTGTTTTTAACCTAAGCCTCCATTACTGTAAGGATGGAATTCTAATAAGTGAAAGGGATGGATAATATTTTTAACTTGGACACTTTAGGCACAATACTATAAACACTGTCAAAACTACAAAAATCAGTTACAGTAACTATTTCTACTCTCCCTTGCTTCCAGAAAAAGTTGCAGCTTGTTACATATACCATCCTACAACAGACCTAGAATACTTTGTCATTTGAAATGCTGCACAAAAGCTAAAACCGTACAAAATGCAGAAATTTAATACCATTTTACAGCAAATATAGACATCATATTACACCAAAGCAAATGGACATATTTCCTAATTAAAAAAAAAGTGTTAACTCTAGAAATGCGGCCAGACAGGGTACTCACGTGGCTATATATTACCAAGCAGAAAATAAACTAAATAAGCTCTGTAGCCACAGTCACTGGGAAGTAATTATTCCTGAAATGTATGCAGATTAAGCTTGTAAATGTTATGTTCCCCCTTCTTTCAGTGGGTCTGATTTACTAAAGCTCTCCAAGGCTGGAGAGGATACACTTTTATTGGTGAACCTGGGTAAACAGCAAACCTGCAATGGATTTGGTCTAGGATTGAATTCATCTGCTAACAAATAGCAAAGGACTTGGAAGAAATTCATTCCAGTTTAGCTGGATCACCCAGCTTCACTAAGGAAAGTGTATCTTCTCCAGCCTTGGAGAGCTTTCCTAAATCAGGCCCAGTATCTCTGACCCCTTGCGCTAGAAGTGAAAGAGCAGCTTGCCAACCTTCTAATATAAATGCAGGGCAAGTGTACAGCAAGAAGGAAAGAACGGGGTAATCAGATCCACAGTAAACAGTGTGTTGGTTCAGTAAGGAAGAAGCTGACATTGGCTGTAACTACAGGAGGTTAAAGTACACCTACTTTAAAAAACACAACTGCAACTTTGTTAAAATGGTCCTTGAACCCTACCATGCAAGATGTTGTAAATAACACATTAAAGCGTACCTAAACTCAGAATTTTCACTTTACATTAAAGGGTAGACAACCCATTTGTGAAAGGTAAAAATTCTCAGCTGCCTAGGCAGTCGAGAATGAATAGGGGCGCAAAGCCTCCCGGGACACCTACGTCAGGCATCCCAGGAGGCTCTTGGGCACTCCTGCAAATCGGCAAATTTTTGTTTCATCCTACACCACCCAATCTCGCGCCTGGGTCAGGTGTCGTAGGATGAAGAACCCAGAAGACGAAAATGGCGGCGCCTGAAGCACCAGCTCCGGGACGGATGCCGGGACAACGTGGGACCCGAAGGAGGACACCTCGAGTGACTGCACTGCCCTGAAGGTAAGTGTATTTTTTTTTTTTTTTTGAGTTTAGTTCTTTTTTAAGCAGGCTTGTTTTTAAAGCCACCCAATCACTTCTATGTGCTGATGATGTATTCTTAGATTATCTGGGTCCAGTACATGCCTGGGATTTTGGCAGTGTTAGGAATAAGAACGGAGGGGAGTATGAACCCCGATGCACGAAGGGTAGAAAATGAAAGCATGGTTGCACCACATACAACTTATTGACACATGCATTGGAAAGCAATAATTTGTCATCTTTGTGAATAAATAACTAATAAAGGGTTTCAAAGCATTGGAGAATTTTGAGTACTTAAGTATTTACTTAAGGCAGCCTTAATTTTGAGAAAATTATAAATACACACATATGTACTCAAGGATAAACCAAGATTTTTTTTGCTCCAGATGCCAGTATAAAAAAAAAAAAAGATTATCAGGTTATATGTGGGTTACACCAGGTGATGGCGATGTGTATCATTTAAAGTGTAACAAACTCTTGCTATTTGAGACACGAACAGCAGTTGTTAGTGTTTGTTATACACTTTACATGAGGACAAAAAGCACAACAAGACTTTTGGCACAAATTTACCTTTTGCGGTCAAGGACCTGATGACAGGTCCAGGACCTATAATGGCTGCAGAAATGGGTGCTACCATCTTTACTGCCAGATCCACAGTGGATTTCCATTGAGATTGGATGATGCAACTTTTACACAAGCGCTACCTTATCCCCAGCATCTTCTTGTGGCAAGGTTGCACAGAGTCGCGCTCCAAGCTACACGGCACCTGCACCATGTAGTTTAGAGTAGAAACAAAAAGCTACCAGGAGCCAGGGAGTTGTTTCTTTGACAAAAGAGAAATTGCAAAGATCCTTTGACAAAAAGTACTACATCTTTGTGGTTTTTATTTTTATCTCTTCTCTTTTAAAATAACAATCCATGAATGTATAAAAGAACATTCATTTGATTGGCATTTCGATTGATTACTGTTCCTAATGTTAGCAGTGACAGACTCATTTTGTGCCCTAGGTCTGAAAGCATTTCTTTTTACAGGTAAAAATAAGTACATTTGGATACGTTTATATTCAAGTATATTATGCTTGTAGACACTAAAATAAGCGTGTGTGTTTGATACTAATTTTGATAAACCACATTCATGGACAGATATAGATAGGAACCTCCTTTTTCTTGTTTGGCATAATCTTACTTTGTATAAGCCAGCCCCTTAGTCTTATTAGTATTGGATAATAGTGGAAATAAAAGTTTTTTTTAGGGCAAACATATTTCAGTGACAAATTTTGGGCTGTCAGGCAAATCCAGCAGCGAGTAATCTTAGTGGCTACTCTGCCTAAACTGCTTCTACCAAACACCCCAAATCTTTGATTAAAAATCAACCAACCAATCCCCTTGTACCACGGATTTAGCCCTTGAAAATCTCTTGCTTGTTGTAAAGCTAATTATAACCACATATCTGGGAAAGACGAAACGTGTCTGATTCAAGACAGTTATCCTGCATACAAGTGTCTCAATTTATGGTACCCCTAAATGGGATTATGGACTTCTTGATAAGGATAATTTTGTTTAGTCTTATATTCCCAATAAATCCCACAAACACTGTAGGGGTATAGACTATAAGACCTAATGTCATTGTAATCTAATATGGTTGCCACTTTTGTTGCATCTGTTTAAAATTTGTCACTGAAATGTTTGCCTAAAAAACCCTCTTTTCCCTTTATTTATTTCTCCTATTGCAGAATTTTGATAAACCCTAGCTGAAAGTGTTTTATTTATTCCACAGGGCCCCCACTTCAGAAGACAAAAATGTTTTTACGGGTTCTCAGTACTCTTCAGGCCTAAAATTTTAACGTGTTTTTCAGCAATGGGGTTTGGGCAAAGCCACACTCACAAAGTCATACTTCCTTCCATCCCTTTGACAGTGATAATCACTTGCCTAAAGCTGCAAAGTCTTTGTTCACAAAGCATCCACTTCATCCTGCTATGGAGTGAGCCGTACTAGAGGCCGTCATAAGTGCAGCTCCTCATAGGATTGTGGTACACATGGCAGTGTTCTCCACAGAAATTATTTTAGGCTGGATAGGAAGAAGCTGTAGGCGGGTGTCAGCCTAACTTTTCATTAACAATCCAAAGACAGCCAGGGGGTTACTGAAAAGTGCCAAATGAAGCTTGAGAGATACTGCATGGCTGAAAGACAAAGACTAGACCTTTCAGAAGGTGCAGCTTATATACTAGGCAGTTTGCAGAGGGGTAGGGGTATGCCCTTATAGACAATTTGAAATCTGTATTTTGAAAGCTCTAACTGCTGGTTAATGGTTTATAATTAGAAGAATGCCCATTGCCTAGCCACAGTTCTGCATTAAAGTTGCTTGGCCCTTGGAAAAGTATTATTTGGTCATTTCATGAATACCGCAAATAAAAATCAAATACTTCAAAGAAGCTCAGTTTGTAAACAGAAAAAAAAAATAAAAGAAACACAGTTTCTTTATTGTGTGTTTCTTTTTAAGGATTCATTAAAACAACTTGTACACAAACAATCGTGCTATAAATAAAAAACAAGTGACCATCAGGGACAAAAGAAATGATAACATTGGCCTACTCATTGCACTTTGGACATGGGTCTTGTGCGTTATCTAGGCCATCAGCAGCACTCCTGTCCAGATTTTCTTTTCATGACCGAAGATTCCAAGTGCTCTCTATATCTTAGGTGGAGCCTTCAATTTCAAACGTGTTTGGCCCCTGAAGGCCTAATATGAACGTAAAAGGGGGAAAAAAATTCAACAGTATTGCCAATAGCAACCCTTAAAAATTGCTAGGGCAACACTGTTCTTTTCATCGACTTTAACATATTTGAGGTCCCAAAAGATTCTGCAGATGTTGTGCCACCACAATTCCAACATGCATTGCCTCCTGGGACTTTTGTTCTGTTGACCGAGTTGTGCACAGTAACCATCACCTTCTATTTACATTTCTAGTGCACATTGCAGATTTAAAATCTGCTCTGGTAACACATATAAAGATTCTTTAAGGCCTACTTAGAGGCTTAAACATGATACCTGGAGCCAAAATCAAGTTACCTATTGAAACCAGAACATGCAGTTCATTTTTCCCAGTATTTTTCGTAAGCCCTGGTTTCTAAGTGAACCCGTCACTACAGGTATAAATCTAGTTTTAAGAGGGGGGAAACAAAGATGAAGTACTCAACTTCTACTTGGTGCTGTCTTCCAAGGACTTACAGCTTCATGGTCGAGTGTCTTACCTTTTTTTGGGCTGAATGATGCCCTGCATGATTCAACCCACTACCTGTGAGCTCAGGAGCCATGTCTTCACAACACCCAGCACTAACATTACAGTGCAGCAGCTAATGTAACTGTCAGTGTTACTTTCTGAACTGTTCAGGGATTCCAATCACTGGACAGGAAAACAGTTGTGGAGGGGGATCTATGGGGTCCTTTTGACCCACCTACAACATCTAAAAAAAGGTAAGTATACCAAAAATCTTTTATAAATAACTCATGGGGGGAATCTTTTGCTTTCTTGACAGAAATTCTCTGGCATCTCCCAAACCTGGGTGTGAGCTATATAGAAATCACAGCTTCTTGCAATATGTTCCCATACCCAGTAGGGACGTTTATCACAAATCTCTAGTTAGGTTGGAAGACCTGCAAATTAGTGTGTGCACTGATTAGGAGTTCTTTTGGTATTCAGAAGCACTTCTGTCAAAAGCTCAAAAAGAAAAAAAAAAAAAAGAAAAAAAAGGCCATGTGCCAACACACAGAAGCACAATATCAGAATAAAAATAAAAGGTATCTAGATAGTGACAGGTTCACTTTGACCAGCACAGTGAATAATCATCTAGGACATTCTGTGCTGACTGACTCAGTGCAGTATGGGATTTCGATAAAGCTAAAGGCAATGCAACATGCTGGTTCTTGTAGTTTCACAACAGCTGGAGACGTAAAGGTTTCCATCTATGACACAGAACATGGACAAAGCCAAACTTTTTTTTTTCCACAGAAAACAAAACCCACAAAGGTTTATCCTTTTGAAACACAGAATTCAGTAATTATTACCGCATTATGGAGTTAGTGCAATCCTGCATAGCCTGGTCACATGACAAGGCACAGTTTTTTTTTCATATAAAGAAAAAAATAAAAATAACAAAAAAAACACGTAAACTGCCGTACGTAACACAATTTAGACGGGATCTGCTGAGCGTAATTTAAGGCCATTCAGTGAATCGGAGAGCAACCAGTCCAATTTAAAGCTGTGGATTAGATCACGTCATCCATCCGCAATGCTAGCGCTGTCCTCAGCCCCTGCGGGCACGCACAGTTGAAGTGGGAGAGAACGGATGCCTCAGCTTGTGTGGTACAACAGTTCTGGGACACCGAGTGTCCTGTCCTTGGTTGGTGGAAATGTGCAGCTCATCAAGACTATTTTAGTCGCTTTCTGGGAATTCCAAAGGGCGGACATTGTGCGGACCCCAGTGCTCGGAAGGCCTCGGCTACTAAATGTGGATGGGATTGTATCATGGATTTCCAGCCAGCAGTCTCCATTACGTCGGTAGATTGACTAGAAATGAAACATGACGAGAGAGCTTAGTGTGGGGAAATACAATGCAGCTGCACTGCATACACCAAAAGACAACTTCATACTGTCCTAGTCACACTTCAATGTTATTTGGCATAGACGCCCCTCTCTGTGGCCAAATCATCATAATGCTCAAATGATCAGACCAGCAAACAGAAAGCAAAGACAATTTCATGTAAGAGGAGCTTTCTGGCTCTTAAGAACTACCACCCCATGTACATTGCAAATGTAGAGGGTTGTTGCTGCTCCCCTTGTAAGCCTGCTGCCCTAGGTACTGGCTTCTCTGTGCCTTTACAGTAAATACAGCTCTGTTTGTTCCCTACACACTATAAAGCCATAGAAAATATAAGCCATTACTAAAGCAATACTAATGTAACTTATTACTAGAAAACTAGTGGACTGGATACTAAAGCAGCTAAGGGCTTGTACAAATGAACAGAAACAAGGTATTTGTTTTCAGATTATGTTTACAAACAAAGGAGTATATGGAGCTCAATGGATCACATATTAACTAAGTTAGGTTACATTGTACAGGGTATCACACTAAAGTAAAAAGTTGCAGCAACTCCTGGAATTTGCTGTGGCTTCAATGTCTTGGGGGATGAAGGAGCTGCACTCCGCTTGCCTACAGAATATTGAAATGGAAAACCAAGTCCACCAGCCTCCTTTACAGAATGAAATGGTTGTGAATTCTGGTTCTGCCCAAAGCAATCAATTAATATGGGGTCATTACTTATTTTTACAAACTGTTTCATATTCGTATGTCCAATATCGTCACTAATATTTACATACACACTTTGTATATTGTTGGTTTGGTGCATTTAATCAAGGAGTATTATGTGTTTCTAATATGGGGTTTATCCAGCAGCTCAACTTGACTGAAAACCATTATTAAGCTAATTTACTAAATCTTTTGTTTAGCTGGGATGGTAAAGAATAAGAGCATTTTCATGTGCACTTATCTGGCCTTACAATGACCTAACCCACAATCACAATGGCTTACAACTAAAGATATGGAGCTGTACTGTCTAGCTTCAAGCAAAAAGGAAGACTTGTAGCAATTACAGGATTGGCCCCAATGGATCTCAGTATGTAGGAAACTGTGGACCGAGAAGCTATGTTAGGTCAGTGTGGGGACAGTACAAAAATGCACTTTTATCACAATTCTCATTCATAATAAATACAGCAGCATTTCCTAACAGAAAGCAAAATGCAGTTGTGCAGAATATCTGGCAGAGTTTTTACCACTACATTACCGGGGATACCTTTATGATCAGAGTGACTCCAACCAGAAGGCCTAAACATGAATATCTTTTTTTTTTTAGTAGAAAGTTCCACTCTCAATGTTTAATAGTAAATACAACTCATGATCTACACAATACTGATTTTTATACTAAGCTCTTAGCACACAGGCAGTACTGTTTTGTTTGCTTTCCAGAAGGAAGGATAGAGATATCATGAAAAAAATGATAAGAAGCACTTACCTGCCATTCCAGTTTTTGCTGTCCTTGCAACCTAGTTGCCTGAGAACACTACATCTGTAAAAAAACAGAGTTTGGAAGATGTGACACACAGACAAGATAATTGAGCAATGTATCAACACATATGAATATATATTTATATATACATACACACACTTTTTTTTATTACTACAGCATTCTGAAAGCTTATTTCTTCAAGACTACAAACAAAAAGGATAATCCTAGATTTTCCTTTTTCTTACGCCCTGTAAAGTACATATTGTTGAGCAAATAAAGCTGTAAGAAAATCTAAGCTCTATCATGTACAGTGTATATTTTGCTGCCATCCTCATCATGACCTTTTCTAAAGAAAATCATACATAATAAAGGCAGAACTCCAGCCAAAAACAACAAGAAAAATAATAGCCTACAAAAAGAAAATACCACAACCAGCCTTTGCTTCAATTTTTCCCAAGAAGCTTACCTTAAGGCTGCATTATTAAAACTAATAATTCCATTATACACATGTAATGAAAATAAGGCAGAAATGTCAGAAATTCAGCCTGGATGACCACCATGGCTTTGTCCATAGATACAATGGAGGAGAGACCCAGAGACATTTGTCTTTGGTAAGAGATATTATGTTTTGTTTTGGGGTTTACAAAGAAAATTAAACTTTGCCAAGCAATGTTTTCTGGCAACACAACAAAACCAAATCAGTAACAGAAACGTAGCCATTTTGTATGAAAGGCAATTATTAATCATGGCATATTGGAGCCATTATCAAAGACCTTAAAAAAGAACGAGGATGGGTTTTGTGTCGTCACCAGCGTGAAGGACACCAGATACCCGGCAATTATCTTTGGGGTCTGGTTAAGGAAATGAATGCTGTCAATCTTTCCAGCTTAATGGAAAAAACAGTTCTTAATAGTTAAAATCTGCAGATTATAGTTTGTTTAAACCGGTTTTTTGTTTTAGATTGTGTACCCAAAAAACAAAACAAAAAAACAAAACCGTCATCCTATAGTGAACACATCACAATGGTACTTACTTGTTAATAAAGTCTATTGCTTGTGCTTTCAGCTGCTCGGCACTGTGCAAATCTGCCAAGATAAGGACATCAGCAACGTTTTCCACAGAAAGGTTACTGCATAAAGCCTCTTCACATAGGACTTTTAATCGCTCTAATGCATACTGTCAAAAGAAAGACCAGAACGATGATCAAGTTTTGGGGAAAAAGTCAAATAATTAATAGTGCAAACAACCAAAACATTTAACATAAGTGCAATAACCAACAGAAACCAGGATTGACTTTTCAATGGCTTACAGCAGTGAAATATACCAGAATTTTAGCTTTGTCTATTTACAAAACAGTTAATCTGAATGAAACATTCCCTGGTGGAGTATCAGTCACTGGCATTGAAACACATGAACCTTGAAGATTCTCCACCAGAGGTAAACATCAAAATTCACTGCTTAACAAAAAGACCCCCAAGGTTTTTTGTGTTCTTTTTTTCTACAAAGTGAATATAAAAGAATGCTTCCATGTAAATGTTTCAGGAAGGCATGAAAAAGCAAAGAGTGTTGGTTTCTTAATTCATGAGTGGTCAATATTACAGAGAAGAGATTTCACAGGCAAGATTTCTTCTGCAATACTCTCCTACCTGCCTGATCGATTCAGGTTTCTGCTAAATAAGCTGAGCTGCGCATCTGCAGTATCAGCTTGGTTGCTAAAAGGCCAATCATTCCTGGCTTCCTCTCCGCATGCTGGGAATGAATGAACTCCAGCACTTCTGTGCAGGAATTGAATCATACAAGCCTGGCCAATTAATATGGCAATGAGGAAGTGAACATAGAAGATGATGGAGCCCTGGGAGGGAATGTGGACAGCTGAGTAACGCAGGGTTTTAGTAAAACTATAGGCATATCATAATGGCAGCAATTTATAAAGGTACACGTCTTTTACAGCAAATTCAATTGTAATAGACTGGCCGACCATTACAGAAATGGAGCTGTGGATAGCCAGGACCATCCTGCAAGCCACACCAGTGCAATGTGCAGACCATGAATACACTACAACCCCCAAGCTTCTTATGGAAACATTTTTGTTGAACAATATATACATTTCTAATTTCTCATTACAGTTTCAATTTACTCTGACTTTAAAGAAAAGGCACACACACAGCCTGTACAAGCTGGCAAACAGAAGTCAGCCTTTATAGAAGTCATACACCCTAACAATATTGCTCAAATATCAAAAAAAAAAAAAAAAAATCAATAGCACCTCATAAGCCCTGAAATATGAATACGTTAATATTAACAATTGCCATGTAACCTTGTCACTTTCTTTTGAAAAATGTGATTGGAAGACTTGCTTGCTAATGACACCATATAAAGGATGTCACAGTCAGTTCAACCAGTTTAGTGAAAGTGTGAAAAAATGAAAACACTTTTAATTGGTGAAAGACTTACTTTATCCGCTGCTGCCAACAAGTTAGCAGCCATCTTGTCTAGATTGTTGGCTTTTCCTGTATAGATAAATCTCATCATTTCTTGAAATACTTCAGGTTCCACATCGTGAATGTCTACTCTATTCTGCACAGGAACAAAAGACAAGAATAAGTATACAAAACAGAAAAATTGTTTACATTGAGATCAAATGTTCAAATGATCAAATGTTTTAGAATTCTAAAACAAAAAAAAATTACAAATAAAGAGTTGTGCCTGTAAAAAATAAAATATCAATAATAAAAAAGTCAAGCAAAATATTTAATTTAACTTGGAAAAATACTTTTTAGGTTTAAAATATGTGCAAAGTCTTCACTATGATATACAGTATATTGGCTGCTATAGAACATACGTGTTGATGTGTGTTCATGTCATGGGTTACCATTAAACAAAATTAAAGTTCTACTTTAATTCATTGAATGGGTAACCAAATACATTATAGCAGTCCTAGCTGGATCTGCATTATTTTCAGCAGGGTGCACCATGTAAATATAGTGTGTTGTCTGATGCTACCCAGAAAGTCGTGTGTTGGGTGCTATTCGAAATTCATGGTAGCAATGCATGTCATAATGCATGATACTACAATGTAAATATGCGAATAGACCCTTACAGTCAACTTTATTTAAAAATCAGCTACAGCTTAAGTAGTAATGACTGTTCCTGCTAGCAATCAACAGAAAATGACCCCTGACCTTGGTGTGGAAATAGTGGTCTCTTTGCTCAAGTTCAAGATATTAAAGCTGTTGCCCTCCAATCTGTAAGACATGTACTTTGATCTCTGAAGAGCTATAGGTGGCATTCAAAAAGGAGTGGAAGTTAGAATTAAAACACTGAGAAAAAACACTGAGAAGGTTCTTCTCAGCAGAATGTTGCAGGGTCATTTCCACTGCTGTTGCTGCTTTTTAAAGAAAGAAACCAGCCGTGAGGCAATTATTGGATGAGAATCATCTGAGGTGTGTATGTTGTCTTAGGTTGTAAACTCATTTGGGCAGGGTCCCCTCCTCCTCCTCCTGTGTCACTGTCTGAATCTGTCTGCCATTTGCAACCCTTTTTTAATGTACAGCTCTGCATAATATGTTAGCGCTTATAAATACATTATAACATTATTTCCTATACTCTCCTGAACGTAAGAAAGCAATAGGTTTGCAAAAATATTCAATGATCCAGCATTGCATTTTGAAAAATTATATAAACTCAACATACTTATACCTAAAAACCAAACATTTCTATAGTCACAGCTCATGTGGAGTTAACTCTATACTCCGACTCCTATAGACAAGAAAACCCTACAAATATATCACAGCAATGATCCCAAAGCAGAAGATATTTCACAGGAACAATGAAAACATGTCGGACGTGATGTAACAGGAGAAGTGATAGAGAAAGTACAATAACAATGAAAGTGGAAGTACAGCTGTAAATAACACAGGATACTGATCGCCTATAAAAGGCTTTCCAGTAAAATATTAGGAAACAAAACCAAAACAGGACTAGAGAGATAAAAGACTTGGATTAAAGATTTATAACTCTGCTAGGAAACAGTAAAAAATAAATACCTTTTTATTTTCCTCCATGTCATGTTCAAACATTGCACTGAAGACAGGAGAGCGAGCTGGAAGAAACGAAAAGAGAACACTGAGGAGGATTTCCATGATTTCCAAGAAGACTGAATAGCTATGGGATTACTTACTGAACAATTACCTGCTAGGATAGATTTATGAGCTTTAAATTCCTGGCCTCCCACAAACAAACTGCAATCTGTGAATCGTGTTGTCTCCCACAGATGCCCCAAGTCTTCTGATAGTCGACATTCCGGCACGTTCAGATTGTTGTTGTTGGACTGGCCTGATATGTTCACAGAATCCTGAACCACACTCACCTAAAAAAAAAATGGGAAAATAAAGGAAGGTGAATACATTACAGCAGGGGTCAGCAAAGTTTTATGGCCACTAGGCCATTCATGGGGTGGGCGGGAGCACCCCAGACTGGACCCGCCCTAATGGCCTCACCTACCACCAGGAATTGCCCCCTGAAGTGAAATCCCTCTACTCTGTATGTATTGCGGAGGAGAGGGATTTACTTTCAGGGAGCGGAAGTATAAACGCCAGCCACGGTAAATAGGGGAGCAACTGCAAAGGGGCGGCACCGGAGCTCCGGTAGTTCCTAACAGTAATTAGGCCGGAACGAACTACCGGCTAGGCCGTATCTGGCCTAAAGACCGGAGTTTGCCGACCCCTACCTTACAGGAAAGTTATTGTGCAGTATTTATAAAGCATTAACCTATTATGCAGCTAACATTAAATAGGGGGTTGCAAATGACAGACAGGTACAAACAATGACACAGGAGGAGGAGAGGATCCTGTCCAAAAGAGCATGCAATCTAACATTAAGGAATATTGACAGCCAATCACTAAAAAAAGCGTCAATATTTAAATTTCAAAAGTCATTTTTACTTCTATAGTTTTCATTATATTTTGTGAACTTGCTATAAAGGTCCCTTGTTATAGGATGATGTTATGTCTCAGTCTCCAATGTGTACTTTTACACAGGTGATCGGGCATATGGGCAGTGTTCAATCCAGAAGATGTTGGGTGGCAGCCCCTGTATTGTGACCGATTTTTGCAGTAACCACCCAAAAACAGCCGTCAGGTTACTGAAAAGTGCCAGGTGGTGCGCCCAGCTGAAAGGGGCTGGGGAGAACACTGATGTACATCTGATGACGGCCATTTTCACAAACAATACACATGCATGGTCCACTGGTGTCACCATTGGGTTACCCACCCTGGGAAATGCAAAAGCTTTTCCTGCTTTTCTCTTGAAGGCAGTCATGGAATCTCAAGTTATCTGCCAACTAAGAGCTCCTGGATAAAGCTTTCAGCATACAGATACGAGATTATAACACACACACAGAGAGAGTGCTAGCTTGTAATATTTTTCCTTTGGGCCTAAGCAAAGAATTAAACTGCACAATGTACAAAAAACCCTCACTAAAAACAAACCAATACATTGCTCTCCCCAGCCCCTTTTATCCTTTCCATACATCTCATCACTTTTCAGTAACCCCTTCACCCCGGCTGTTTTTGGGTGGTTGGGTCAAAACACCGGGGGAGATGGGTCAAAACACCGGGGCTGACACTTGCCTACAGCTATTTCCCACCTAAATTTTTGGGAGAAAATATTACAATCTATATTTTAATTCCTGCCTTCCCTGCACAAAGCTTGGAAAGCAATGTTTTCTAAACTTCCAGGCTCGAGCATTAAACACATCCTCATGGTCACACACAGCCAGCGTTAAACCAAATATTCTGTGATGCCTTGCTCCGGCATTCATCAATGTGAATGTGTGCCGAGGAGGCTGGGTATACTCATCATCCAGGATGACCAAGCAGGGCTACTGTGTAACCAGTTTAACAAAGAAAACACGGAAAAAGATATTTTCAAAAGATGTTTTTAAACATAGGGAATACATTATATATTAAGGAGAGAATATTATAGGTCAGTAGTTTGTAAAGTTTTAAAGCAAGCAAGTCAGTGTCATAGCCAGTTGGTGACCAACAACAGTTTTTCTCAGGAAAAATTACCTTTTCATCCCAATTAAACTTTTACAGATGAAGCTGTAGATTTGAAGTTATTGAGCATAACATAGTTAAAAACAACAAGTCCCATGTTGGAAGATTTTGGATCAGACAGGAAAGTTTTGCAGACAGGTACAGGTGATGTCCCTTCTGCAATAATTCCTCTAACCTGCCTGATTACTCTGTCTGAACCCATCTATGGGCTTGTTTTATTAAGGCTCTCCAAGGCTGGAGAGGATACACTTTCACCAGTGAAGCTAGGTGATCCAGCAAACTTGGAATGCTAGCAAATGTTTTGAACCCTGGACCAAATCCATTCCTGGATCACCCAGAAAGTGTATCCTCTCCAGCCATAGCGAACTTTAATAAATCAGGCCCTATGACGGAAGTTCAAATACTTTTTAATTCCAGTGCATGAAAACGTCATTTTCGGATGTGTTACAACACAAACATGTGATGACATGCAAGCTAAAGCATGATAAAATGTACGGATTGTGATTTTTTTGCATTTCCATCAATTTAAACAGACAATACATCTGGAAGCATATAGGTGTGAATGATTCCCACATTTTAATACATGACATGGTTGTGACAAAACAAACCATAGAACCAGTTTACGCTGAATGAAAATAAACAACAATGCAAAGCCAAGACTGGACAAATCCCAGAGAGCGGCTGGCCAATCCTCCCACAAATAGCATCTGGTGCCTAACTTTGTGTATAATAGAAGCACATGTTTTCTGGCTCCTCAATATACACGACTAAATAGCTCCAGAAGCGTAAATGACTGCGTCAATCATCATTTCAAGCCGGGCATGGACAATTCCCAAGAGCTAGCAATTCAATGATTATTTTTAAAGGAAATCTACAGATTGTTTAGACAGAAACATTGCAGCTCTGTAATAATGAATACATTAATAAATGATTGCGTTAATGCAAGCAGTGTGCCTTGAATTGATTTTATGTAAAGGCGCTTTCAGTGACAGAGCAGAACTGGATGAGAAGTAGTAGCAGGAGATGAACCAAAGCTGTTTTTGGGTGGTTATTGAAAAGTTGGGTCACAATACAAGGGCTGCCACCTGCCTACAGCTTCTTTCCACCCAGCTTAAAAAAAATTCTGGGTTGAACACTGCCCAGTACATGTAGGAGACGGAGACATAACATCATCCTATAACAGTGCATGAACAAGAACCTTCATAGCGGCCTCACCAAATATTATGTAAACTGAAGATGTAAAAATGACTTTTGAAATTTATTATTAAATTTATTATCCCTTTTTAAGTGATTGGCTTTCAATGTTCTTTAATCTTTTGGACAGGGTCCTCTCCTTCTCCTGTGTTATTGGTTGTATCTGTCTGTCGTTTGCAACCCCCGATTAATGTAAGCTGAGTAGTTATTGAAAAGTTGGGTCATAATACAGGGACCGCCTGCAGCTTCTTCCCGCCCAGCTTAAAAAAAAATTCTGGGAAGATAAAGAGTCTGCATATGGCTGCCATTATGCATTAACATTTACAAAGCACCAAGATGGACACCTCTACCCTGCAACAAGTTCAAGACAAGGAATATTGATTCCATCATGTAAAAAGATTATTTGCAGGGAAGCCCAAAGGTAAACACCATCTGCTTGCCTTTTTGGGGCTTAGCTTCCTCAGTCCAGGCCCTTCATAAGGAGACCCTGTTCCCTCTGCTTAAACAGTGCTACCACCCACTGTTCCTGAAAAGCCACCTCTGTGCCACAATCATCTGATCTCTGTCAGCATCCCCAGAAGGCTTATGATTTAGGCATATGTTGCATGATCCAAGTCATCTCGCTATGCAAGATATGATCCCAGCCAATGCGTTCCCCCACAGATGAGCATATGCTTCTCCTCTGTCACCAATATAAGTGTTCTCCTCAGGGCTTTTTAGCTGGGCACACCACCTAGCACTTTTTAGTAACTACCCTGCTGTTTTTGGGTGGTTACTCAAAAGTTGGGTCAGCCACCACCCCAGGTTCTTCCCACCTATTTTTTGAGGCGATAATATGTAAGGTCTATGTAAGCAGGTAACAATACTAATACTAGTTTGTAAGAAAATAATGTGGGTAATATAAACAAGTCACGTTTGTCTTTCTACTTTAATGCACGCAACAATGGACTGCATAAAATCCACAAATACCCATCTCCATCTGTATCAGCTAATGACATCCTAAAGATTACCAAAATTACCAAATGGTAAGGCCATTAGGGGGAAAGAGCGGCAGTCATCTCACTTTGTGATCATTCCGAGACAGACATTCACTGCATCCTCTTTGTCAGCCCCTTAATTGTATTCATAACAAATTCATTGTACAGCTCATTTCACTTGTCTAAATGGAAATAGGATGTGCTATGTTTGCACCATGTGGTCTCAGGGGCTGTATATCAATTATTCCCATGCACGCAATAATATCATATAATTAAGTTGCAATCTTGCCAATTTTACACATTTTCATGAGACGCAGATCACCAGGATGTGTATTAACCATTAACACATTTGCAAGGCATGCAAGCTAATAATCAGAAAAAGCTGGAAGATGGGGGGGGGGGTGAAATAGTAAGATGTCTTTAGCAGCCGACTGAAAGTTCTGACCCTTCTGCATATGACTGGATTACAAAACCAACAAATTGTTCTATTACCTGAACCCAGCATATCACAAAGCAATTACAATCACCTAACATTTTTATTGCAAAATAAACCATCATTTTGGCTTTATAGGAAGCACACTGTATGCTCAGTTTACCAAGAGCAGTGTTTGCAGATTGTTTTGACTAGGGGGAACCCCTTGAGATTCCTTTCATGTCTTCAGAGAACCCTTCTATAATTACTTTATCCACAGCTCACAGTATATTAGTGTGGTGGTCAGTAGGACAGTAGAAGAATTCCTCTTACATTGCTGCTCATTGGGAAGAATGTCACCCTAAAGATAGCCAAAACGATCACTGGTGTCACCTAAACTGAGCTGAGAGGTACAAACTGCTCATTTCTCAAGGAAACCCCAGCAACCTTTGGAGGAACCCTGGAACAGAAACATTGACTAAGATATTTATTGGAGTGAATTTGTAGGGATAGAACTATGTGTGCTGCCATTGACAAGTTGGTTTTAAAAGGTGCAGGCTGCAGGGCTGTATCCCTGTCCCAGCCAAGGGTCATTAAAGGATGCATGAAATCACAGTGCACAACGAGACCATGGCATCTGACAAACCCAAAATTATCAGACTAGCAGGAAGAGCTCGGCAGGAGACTGAAGACTACAGTGCCTTGCTGAACAGGTAAGTATTCATTTTTACATTTAAACACAGCTATATTTTGAGTTACCTGTCTTCTCCCCAGCTCTTTCTAGCTAGGTTCACCATCCAGCACTTTTCAGTGACCACCTGGCTGTTTTTGGATGGTTACTGGAAAGTTGAAACAGAATACGGGGCTGTCACTCGCCTGCAGCTTCTTCTCACCCAGCTAAAAAAATAATTTCTAGGGAGAATACCAGCTGTCCAACAGATTTTTTTACGGAAGCACTCAGTGTATTCTAATACTATAAAAATTTATTATGAAGAGAAAATACTCCAAAACCGCAAGGTAAAAACTGTGCATGAGTAAATATACACTTTTTTATCCTTATACAGTCTTTAATATGCTCTCATAGAACTCATTTCTCATCATTAGTGTGAGGTAAAAGTGTTACTGTGCTCTGAGGAAATGCATCCCAGGAAGCTCCACACTCTAACCCTTCATCATTCCTGCAATTTAATCTGATTACAAAATGTTTCTGTCAAACAAAACAAGAAAGGCAGCCACATTGTTCCATGCAGGGTGCTCTACCCTTTATGCAAATATAGGAGCAGAACTATATACTACCTGTGCAAACTTGGACAGGTAAATACAGTAGGCTATATATATATATATATATATATATATATATATATATACACACACACACACACACAGGTAGTCTACGAGATACATACGAGATAGGGACTGTAGGTTTGTTCTTAAGTTGAATTTGTATGTAAGTCTGAACAGGTACATTATTTAAATAAATGCAATTAGGACAGATGTTTATCTCAACATAATATTAGGCAGCGTGGTGTCAGTTACTGTATAAAATCCTCACTGTGAGTTAATCACAAACAAAACAAGAATAAAAAAAAAGAGTTACAAGATGTTGCAGAACAGTGAAAGATTTCTTTTGCAAATCATGCAAACCGCCCCCCTCCCCCCAATCAATCTGTCCTGCACACAAATGAGCAGGGAAGCCCCGTCCGTATGGCGGATGTCCTTAACTCGGGGACCACCTGTATATATCAATTGTAGTACTACATACATATAACTGCACAATTCAAAATGAGAAATAAGCATAAATAAACGTAGTCTCAAAGGTTATCACTCTGGCCTTTGAAGCGCTAGGTCCCAGGTTCTAAATACAGCCAGGACACTATCTGTATGGGTTTCCTCCAGGTACTCCGATTTCCTCCCACATTCCAAAAACATGCAGTTAGGTTATTTGGCCTTAAACTGTGTTAATGACATATGAATATGGTAGGAACATTAGATTGTGAACCCCTTTGTGGGACAGCTAGTCACATTGCTATGGACTTTGTAAAGTGCTGCGTAATATGTTGGTGCTATATAAATGCTCTGTAGTAATAATAAAATGAATAATATGCATGCTCCAAAATAAACTAGTTTGTTAGATATTTGTACAACTGAAAAGAAATAATTCTGTTTTTTTTTTTAAATATAAAAATTCTCAATCAATTCAAGATAAATTTGATAAAAGGGGAAAAATTGACCGATGTATAGCCAGCTTAATTGGAGTCTATTAATTGTTTTTAGTGCAAGCCCAGAGATGAACTTTAAAAGAGCCCAAGAGGTCACAGAGGGCCTATTTAAATCTTATTTACTGCTTGTTAATACCACATAAATAATAAATGTTCACAGCTTGGCCACTGCTCTCCTTCAAGATCTAATGTATTCTTTTAATCACAGAACAATTTTCCATAAGGCTTACAAGCACAGGAAACATCAAGAAAAGAGAATTCCACTTACCTCACAGAACAAGGTAAGTTTATCATCCGGTAAGAGACCATTTGCTTCGTCAAGTAAAAAATCCCGTCGAATAAATTTCTTAAAGCCCCAGTCTTTGCCTTGAACAAACCGATAAGCTCTTTGACTTTCTGAATATAATAAGAAAAATTAAAATTAAAGCTTACAAAATCAGAAAAGATCACGAAGTTGCGGAAAAAAGGATTTACATTCCAAAAATGTAGTAAAAGTTGATATGTCCAAAGCAATTGTAAAGAAATTGGGGTTCTCCCTGGACCAAAATTTGCTGGGATGATCGACTGGCAGTTTACCCATCCCACCCAGCTGTCATCTCGTCTTGGTCCAGGTCGCCTGCAATGAATGAGGATGAACTACTGTATTTTTTGCACCATAAGACGCACCTAGGTTTAGAGGAGGAAAACAAGAGAAAAAAAATCCTGAACTAGTACTATACTATGCAGTTCTCTACCCTCCTACATGCAGCATGTGTTATCATTACAGCCCCCTCCTGTGTAGGCATTGCATGCTGTGTCCCCCTGCACTGAGCAGCCCCACGAATGTCTCCTCTTCCCTCCATGACACATTTGTGTCAGCATGTCCTGTGTGTCCGGTGTCATAACCTGTCCTGTGCGTCCGATCTAAACCAACCAATCAGTGCCTCCTCCACTCAATCTCTATTGGGCTGATGAGAGAAGATTATTTTTTTCACCTCTTCCAATGCCAGGAAATACAACATACATCCTTGGCAGCAAATATGTTAAAGGTGGACAAAAACAGCAACTTTAGATATTCATTTGCCAGTTGCCTGGCTGTCATGATGATCCTCAATTCCCTGACCAGGAACAAATATACAGCAAGAGTAATGATCCTTATCAACAGGCTGGTTCAGGGTGAATGAATCCAACATTTTTAAACCCATAAAATCCCAGACAGACAAAAAGCTTTTCAAGATAGGTCCCCAATTGCAGCCTCTACTTTTTCACAAAACATGAAAGTAAAAATTTTGGCACCAGGTAGGTGTTTACTGCAAAAAGACAGGCGATGTCCCTCCAGCATCAAGTATTCTTACCTGCCTGATTGCTGCCTGTCAAATTGTTTGTCAGGCATACCCAGCACATCCCAGCTTCCCTTGTGGGGATTGAAGGAACTTCTGTGCTCTTGTGCAGGAGTTACATCATCTCAGCCCAGCCAATTAAGATGGCCGAGAAGAAGTAGGGAGATGATGGCAGTGCCTACAATGGAACAAGAACAGGTGACTACCCTAAGGGTTTAGTTCCTCCTTAAAGAGTATGCAAAACCAATTTTTTTTTTATTTGCATACGGAAAGGCTTGACCCCCTGTAATATGGTTCCTGCTCTTTGGGGGTATTCACCTATACCACTGGCTACTAATTGCTATACAGAAAGATGAAGTAAACTGGACTGTGAGTTATTACAAGAACAGGAAGGAGGAGAAAAAAATCAATAAGAACACGTGTTCTGGTGACAATGCTCTACAAGGGTATAATACTCTCAATTTGGTGAGAACTTCTCTTCCTGCTGTGCCCAAGGACTGGAACTAAAATTAAATCACCCCAATGTAACATTCTACTCTTCAAAGGACAACTAGAATCTGTTTGGTATAAGAAAGAACTTCAGTCCATTCTGCTTGCGTTTGCAGATGAAACAATACCACAATAACAAAAAAAAAAACTTTAGGACAAACAACTTACCCATGGCTTTCGTTTCTTCCCTTTTAGAGTTTAACAGAGAAAATTTAAACTTTGCTCGAACTTCGCTTTTCGGACAGCTAACAAGAAGTAAGTATAAGGACAGATAATCTTTGCTCTCATCATCAAGGCCTTTTGGGTTAACTCGCAAACACCTAAGAAAGGAAGTAGATTTTTTTTTAGTACACTTGCATTCTGCGCATTGCATAACAATATAAAAAAAAGGAACCCTTCTTACCATTTCATCTTATCGTTTGGCCCCGAAGAGAAAGTAGAACTTTTTAAAACTTCTCCCATTTCTTCTCGGCAAAAACTAAAATTATTTATGGTCCACATGTAAGAAAATTTCACTACCTTGACCTGGTGGAATAAAATAAAAGGCATTTACCACCCAGAATGATTCAACAAGAAAATAAACAAGTCTCCAGTTTTGTAAATGATCAGCAATGAGGAACAAAAAATTGTTAGTGGACGCTTTGCAAACGCAAATAAAAAGAGAAAAAAAAAAAAAGGAGCGTCTGGCAAATTAAAGGGGCTTTCCCCCTTCCAGGAAGAGGTTGGAAAATCCCTCCATCTGTGGGCCGGTACAGAGAAATTGGTTTTAGAAGTTTGGTATAAAAAAGTGGTGTGACAACGTGTTCAACTTCGATAGCCCTGAAAATGCAACTGCAACCACAAAGTTCCAATACCTGAATCCCCATCACCCTGCAGATGAAACTGAAAAGGCGACAGTTTCGGTCTCTGAATTCTGAACTTAAAAGCAACGCAGCTCGGATTCAATAACACAACCTTAAATGTAAGTAATGTATTCAACTCTGTTCAGCTGGGGGGCTCCAAGTCAGTTTTGCACAGCGGGTCATCATTAGCTACGTCGGCCACTGACTGAACTGCATCAGTGCAAGTACAGCAAAGCTCAGGCTGGGAGAGGGTGAGACAGCAACAGGAATCAATGAGGTGTGTTGCATGAGCCAATAGGAGGAGAGAGCAGAGTGGCAGATGATCTCAGCACTGTGCTGCTTCTACTTTCACTGCGCAGCCACAGGCTGGCAGCAAGGACAAGACCTGTTACTGAATGCAGCAAGGAAAATCGAATCTTCTGCTCCCCCCGACCAGGTCTGTGCCATGTGTGGTCTTTGTAAATGTCAGAAATGAACAGACAGAAGTAATAATACACTGACAGGTACAGCAGCTCCCTTATGTGTACTTTATCTGCGAATTTGGCCTTTTGCCTGGAGTTCAGCTTCAAACTGCTACAGCCCGCTGAGGGCAAAGCAGTGTTTGCAGCCCAAGGCCTCCTCAGCAGTTCTATATTAAGTGATGCCAGAACTAATCATAATAATAAATACGAGCAGCTAAGTATGGGAAAAGCTGCTGCTCTGCCAGTACAAGCCAAAGGCAGGTGTGAAGTCCTGAGAACACCCCATCAGCTGCAAACGTCAAACACTAGGGCAGGAAGGGAGCGGAGCTGGGATACGGGTTTAGAATTTAGGTACAGCTCCACGTTCAGATAATTCCAAGGGACCCGACTACAGGAAAACAACCAGCACCGAAGCTCTGGGCTCACTACAATCACACACAGTGCAGGGGGGAAAAAAAGTTGGCCAAAAGTCGACTGCGAGGAGAGGAAAAACAAAAACACTTAAAATCACATTGCAATTCTACATTTTATACATTAAAAATAATTTAAATACTTTTTTTAAATACTAACAGCACCAGTGATAGTGTATTGGGGGGGGTTTCAGTATTTTTCTGGGAGTAGTATTAAAGTCCTGGCCATGGTGTATCAGGGGGGCTCCACATTGCCTGGGGGTAATGGTATAGTATTTTAGTGCTAGTCATGGTATATTTGGAAAAGAGGTTCTCATTAGCAGGGTGTATAATAGTAGCAGTCATTGTATATTTGGAAAAGAGGTGGGGGGTAATTACCTGAGGGAATTAAAAGTAATACAGTATATAGAGTAGTGTATTATAGTATCAAGGTGTGGTAATATAGTATTAGTGTAATATGGTAACTCATGGCATGGTGATTGCTATAAGTAATAATATAGTAACAGAGTTTTTTGAGGCTCCTCATTAGCTAGGTTATCCTATTACTGTATTAGGGTACAGTATTATAGTACCCATCATGGTATACCTGGGGGTTTTGGTACTACCATAGTAATGGGGTGTTTGGGGGCTGGGTGTAGTAGAATAGTATTAACCTCCCTAGACAGTATTCCCGAGTGTGGCTCAGGGTGAATTTTATCTACCAAAAGCGGTAACTGCGAGCCACATTTGGGGTAGCATGACAAAAAATCCTACCTGTTCCCCACGATCCAGCGGCATCCTCCAGCGAACTCCGGCCAGCTTCTGCATCACATCCTCAGCTCGATCGATGTGATGCGTGAAGCGTCAGTACGCTGGGGAAGTTTGGCCTGGCGGGAAATTTAAAAGCAGATTACATTGTAATCTGCTTTCAAAACATCGATTACAGTGATAAAGTTATAAAAAATGAATCCAAATATTAAATCCCAAAGTTTATTCCAATACTGTACCCTTGTTTGGACAAATTTTAAATTTTTTAAATAAATTTATTAAATTTGTTATTTTTTATAATTATTTATTATATTTTATGATTTGTGTTTCAAACTTATACTCGGGAGTTATTCCTAAGAATTACAGGCCTAAAATAATAAACAAATTTCCATGCCAAACAATGTACCACTTTTAGCTTTTGACATAAAAATACGGAGATAATCAGACCGCCTGGGAGGATAAGGTGCCATATCATAGTAACATCACTAGTCAGGGTGTATTGGGAGGGGGGGGGTGGAGGAGTAAAGGGGCTTCTCATTTACCTGGGTGGATGAAAGTAACCGGGTATTTGGGGGACACCTAATCACCAGGATGTAACATTGTATTGAGGTGGTATAGTATCATAGTACTCATCATGGTACAATGGCTTCAGAAAGCATTTAGACCTTCACTTTTCTCAATTTTGTTATGTTGCAGCACAACGCTACGTCTTGTTAAAATGATCAAGCCAAGACAGAATTTTAAAATGTAAAATGTAAATCAACAGAAAAAAAAAAAGAAATCTCACATTGACATAAACATATTCAGACCCTTTATTAGTACTTAGATGAAGCACCTTTGTTCGGTGGTCAAACAGCTCAATCTTGGTTCATCAGACCAGAGAATCTTCTTCCTCACAATCTGAGAATCCTTCGCGTGTTTCTTTGTAAACTCCAAACGAGGAGAGGATTCCTTCATTCTGCCATGTAGTATGAGGAGTATGAGGGTTGCTATGATTGTCCTTCTGGATCTTAGTCCCATCTCCACATGGGATCTCTGGGGCTCAGTCAGAGTGACCATCCTGCTTCTCTCTCGTTCCAGGGCCCTTCTTCTTAGATTTCTTAGTTTGGTCGGGTGACCAGCTCCCGGTTGTGCCA
The DNA here is from genome assembly GCF_032062135.1 of Pyxicephalus adspersus. Lineage (NCBI taxonomy): Eukaryota > Metazoa > Chordata > Amphibia > Anura > Pyxicephalidae > Pyxicephalus > Pyxicephalus adspersus. The sequence continues at coordinate 35,183,191 of NC_092864.1, read as the reverse complement.
GAATTATGG
>NC_092864.1:35181033-35182528 GCF_032062135.1 Pyxicephalus adspersus | reverse complement strand
GGTAGTGCCAGAATTATGGAGGCCGCCGTGCTCCTGGGAACCTGAATATTTTTGCACCTTCCCCAGATCTCTGCCTTACAACAATCCAGTCTGTGAGCTCTGCAGGCCATTCCTGTGACCTCATGGCTGGCTTGGTTTATGCTCAGCATTGTCACCTATGGGTACTTCCATAGAGAGATGTCCGCCTTTCCAAATCTCTTTAAATCAAATGTATTTACCAATAGGAAACCAATCAAGGTGCAGAAACATCTCAGCAGCAAAAATAGGAGGCACCTGAGCTGAACTTCTAGAAGGTCCAAATACTCATGAAATGTGAGGTTTCAAGTTTTTCTTTTTTTAATAAATTTACAAGATTGTCTAAAATTCTGTTTCCCTTCATCATTATGAGGTACGGAGTGTAGATTAATGAGCAATAAAAAAAAAGGATTGTAGCATCAGGCTGCAACATAACACAAATTAAAAAGGTGAAGGGGTCTGAATTGGGTACAATGCAATTTTCATTTACATCAATGAGAAATATCTGCACCACACACCCAACGCATTTCGCACCCATGTAGTGCTGCTTCATCAGCATCTATAGCAGAGATATTCCACTTATCCAGAAAAAGCAATCGAAACCTGTTGGGCGAACATTTTAATGCATGGAAATAAAGGAAATTGCAGGAAACCATTCATTTCCTCCGAGGAGTTTATTATACGGGCCAATAAAAAATTCTCCTCCATATATATGTGCAGTAATGATCCCTCAGATCTCTATTATATGTATTAGGGAGTAGTATTATAGTACTGGCTGTGGTGGTATTAGCAATGGTATTTGGAGGGGATCCTTATTACCTGGGGCGGTATTAGTGGTGCCATTTATTTAGGGGGTTTTTCATTACCTGGGGGGGGGATTGGTAGTACCATTGTAATAGGGTATTTAGGGAGCTGCTCTTTACTGGGGAGGTGTATCAGCAGTTCCATAGTAACAAGGTATTTTAAGGGGCTCATTACCGAGGGGGGGTATTAGTAGTAACATTTTTACCCCATTACCTAGGGGGAGGGGTATCAGTAGTACCACAGTATTTAGGGGGCTCCTCCTTACCAGGGGGGGAGGGGTATATATTAGTACCGTAGTATTTGGGGAGCTCCTCATTACAGTGGGGTATTAGTGGTACTATAGTATTTAAGGGGCACCTCTGTACCGGGGGGAGGGGTATTAGTAGTACCATAGTATTTGGGGGAGCTCCTCATTACCTGGGGGGAGGAGTATCAGTGGTACCATAGTATTTGGGGGAGCTCATCATTACCTGGGGGGAGGGGTATCAGTAGTACCATAGTATTTAGGGGGCTCATCATTACCAGGGGAAAGGGGTATTAGTAGTACCATAGTATTTAGGGGAGCTCCTCATTACAGTGGGGTATTAGTGGTACCATAGCATTTAAGGGGCTCCTCTTTACCTGGGGGGAAGGGTATTAGTAGTACCACAGTATTTGGGGGAGCTCCTCATTACAG
>NC_092864.1:35148433-35180983 GCF_032062135.1 Pyxicephalus adspersus | reverse complement strand
GGGGGGGGGGGGGGTATTAGTGGTACAATAGTATTTAAGGGGCTCCTCTTTACCGGGGGGTATTAGTGGTACCATAGTATTTGGGGGAGCTCCTCATTACTGGGGGGTATTAGTGGTACCATAATATTTGGGGGAGCTCCTTAATACAGTGGGGGGGGGTGTTAGTGGTACCATATTACAGGGTATTTGTTGGCTCCTAGTTACCTGGGTGTAACACCAGCTCTCAGCCACAGGTCCACTGGCCACCTGAGCAGTGGGGGGCGCTGTGGGGCCGGCAGCCATGGCGCCTCCTACAGGCGATGTGGGTCAGTACACTCAGTCCAGTGTCTGTGTGCCTGGGCGCTCTCTGTTCGGTCACTGCGCGGCTCCATGGGCAACCCTCGGCTCTCTCGCCCTCCGGCGGGGTCACATAATGCGGCCGGCACCTCACCGGCCACTTCCCGGCTTTTCCCGCTGATCCTCCTTCCCAGCTGAGTACCGGCACCTAACAGGAGTCCCCGAGCTCTCCGCGCATGCGTCGGGCTTCCCTGATGCCGCGAGAGGTCAATGCGCAGGCGCTCTGGGAATGTGTGGCGGAGGGAGGCGAGTGTCAAGGGGATGGGGGGTGGGGCAGAGGGCTGAGATGGGAGCATGCGCAGTTAGATGGAGCGGACGTCACACAGGACGTCGCGGTATTCTCTGTTATGGTTGCAGCAGGCGAGATGGTGTGGGGCTGTTCTGAGGTGTTTGTTTACCTCACTAAAGGGGTTTTTTATGGGTTTTCAGTGCTCCATTGCCTGTAAAGTAAATCCTCCCAGGAGATTATAGACCCCACTGCACTTTGGCTCCTTTGCAGCACAATAAAGTGGAACTTTCATGAAAGAAATCACAATGACAAGCCCTTAATCTATCCCAAAACTGAACCCAGAGAGCCCTGGCTCAGCTTCAGTCATCTCTCGGCCCCCACAAGTCAGAGAAGTCATAGAATTCAGCACTGCAGTGCAGTACAATTTGCAGTACAACACGTGCATTCCCACACAGCACTTTCACCCTGGCATGGGCATACGGCAAGCCTGTGCAGGTAACCAACGTGGCTGCTGCACAAATCTTCCAATGGCAACTTGTCGGTAACCTGCGACGTGCTGCAGACATGCAAAAATGGTTCCCAACGGCTCCTATTCACTTCAATGGGAGCAGCCAGGACCATGGATGGGGCAGAAAGGGCAACTTCACCATGTGTCTGAAACTTATTCTTGGTGGGGTGCCATTAAAAATGAGTAGCAACGACCTAATGCAACGCATTCGTCCAACCAACTTTTTATTCAACCCCATGTAATTTTGCTTTCTTTATTTTTCTGACCCCATTCGGGAGATTTACCCTCACTTCCTATGTATGTGTATGATGAGAAATAGGAGAAGGGATTGTGACCAAAATGGGAAGTCTCAGACAAGTTCTAACCATCCCCCATTCTGTGTTGGAGAGATTTCGTGTTATGACAGAAAGTGATGAAAATTCTCCCCAATAAAGACACAGACAACAATACAAACCCAGCAGATTTCAGCTCTCACCTGCTCTGAAAACTTTTTGGGCTGTAAAGTGCATCCAAGACCAAAACTTTTTGCCTTTTTTTTTACTATAATTGGTAATTGGGGTGAAATAACACTTCCCCATCAGGATTGTATCTGTTACTCCCTGTGCCCCTTTTTGGGGAGATTTCCCTTTACTTCCTGTCTTCTGCATACAAATCCTAAAAGTGAACAAACATCCATTGTACCAGTTATATATATATATATATATATATATATATATATATATGTATATGTGTCACCTGGGTTTCACACATACAAGTAGTAGGGGGCTACAGGGTGGGTGGCTGGTATGGAGAAAACATACTAAAGAGGTTAAAAAAGAACTGTCCTGGAGATAGGTGGCCTTGTAGAGCTTTGAGTAGGATAAAACCTCCAGGTCTAGGTCCTCATTTCACCAGGTAGCCAGACCTGATTTTTAGTCTCTCACTGTCCTTTGAGCACTGCCTGGCCAAAAAGGCCTCCAAGCCTATGGGGCAATGTTATTATCTGGGGTGCCTATAGGGGCTGTGTTATGATTTGGGGCGCCTGTGGCTGCAATGTATTGATCAAGGTTGCCTGTGGGAATGGTCCAATGATTTGGGGTGCCTATGAGGGCAGCTATATGACCTGGGGTGCCTGTGGTAGCTCTGTTAGGATCTGGAATACCTGTGCAGTTAACCTGCTTGGACTGTTCCTGGGTGTCTTTCGCATGGTTACCTCTGACAATACCAGTTGAGCCTGTCCCAATTACACTGTCCAGGTTTCCTACACCCTAAGGAAGATGGACATTCTGTAGAGGAACATTGAGATGGACATTTGGCATAGAGAGGACAAATACGTCACAAATCCTTGCAGGACTAGATTATCTGTGCCTTCTTCTGTGTCACCCACCTTGCACTCCACTGCAGCCAGCTGCAGCTCTGCTCAGGAATCTCATCCTCTGGTTGCTCCCTGGTCTCAATCATGTGACTCCCTGAGAACTGCACCAGAATATTCCACAGATGCGCTACAAGTGTGAACGCTACTTGAGCTGCCTTTTCTCCAGCAGTCCCTCGTATAGAAAGAGCTGCAAAGTGTCATTGGAATACAGTCCATTTCCAAGTAGTCCATAACAGTTCCAATCACAGGTGACCCTCTGGCATTTCTTGTAGCCTCGGTAAAATATTTCTATACCAGAGTGATTCTGATCCTCAATCTCCCAGTCCCGGATCTTAGCATCAGCAGGATCCTGCCTTCAAGTTCCTTTCCTCTGGGGTTCACTCCCTGAAAAGCCAGACTCTATCACTGTTATTTATTCTAGTTCCTCCCCCAATGGGCTAAAGCTTCAGGCCCTGGCCTACCAAGACACCAGAGTCCCTCAGGGCTGTCTTCTCACCCTTTCAGTATCCCATGGGAAAGGTCCCCACAGCAAAGCAACCTGCTAAATTACCCAGGTTCTCCCATGATAATCTATCTTCTCTAGTCATGAAGAGCTTTTATAAATCGGAGCCATTGGCCGCCTAAACAATCACCACAATGTGTTATAGGCCCAGAAGAAGTGCACCAGGACAGTGATTGGCTGCTACCTTAACACAAACAGATACCTTCTTTGTAACAATAAACAGCAAATCCAAATTGTCCAGAATGTACTAAAAAATAACCTTTATACCCTTAAAGAGACCTCACTAGACGTATCTTTCTTTTGTAGGCCATTTTACATTTGCTGCCACTGGAGCCTCTGCCATGCAGTGTCTGCAGTGTCCTGGAATTTACTTCTATAGCATCTACTGCCCCATTCCTGACATCTTCACTAATCCTTTATATGTGATAATCTCAAAAGGTAATCTTGTGCGATTTGAGGGGTCTGTGCCAGAGGCTTCAAAAAACATATATATAACCAAACCCAACCTTGCAGGCAGTGCAGTTATGTGATGCCCTAGGGAAAGTGAAAAGCGTTCTTTCCCATTTCTGGTCATTTTTGGGGGTTAAGCTACTTTTCTCCAGTCTTTTAGTCTTTAGTGGTGACTGGCATTTAAATAGACCACAAAGTTCCATCTGCATCCTTTTAAGTGATTTAGATACATGAACAAATTATTCCACTGTAACTGTGGGATTTCTAATAGAAGCTCTCAGGTTGACCTTTCTCTGAAACCTTTACCTTGTTTCTCTTCCCGACCGCATCATATCTGACGTGCAGCGGCCTTGTCACGGCGCTGTTTTTGAAACTGGTCCACTGGCCAAAGACAAAGGCGGAGCAGACCTTTTAGATGGCATCATTTATCTATACTATCTATCTATGGTTAAAATTGACTGATAACATTTTTTTTTTTTTTTTGTGAAAAAAGAAAATACAATCTCTGAGCAGTGATAACTGCATGCCTGCTATCTCTTTATTTTTCTTTTGTTGCAGTGAGTTCCGAGTAATGGATGGCATGAGAATCTCACATTCTACAGACACACAGCCTGAACTCCACATGTGGACTAAACATCTTCTCGCTGTTTTTTGGTACTTGAAACGTGAAACTGTCCAACCTGTGTCAATTTATGTGACTGCAGACTGCTATTTTCTTCCCATTATAAAGCTTATTTGTTTGATCTGCAGAAAATTATGTGGATTTAATATATGGAATTAATACATATTATAGCATATATGTGGTCTCTTACCCGTAATGAATTTGTATTGTTGTCTATCCATGTATATCCATATCTATGTCTGTCCAGTTTTGTGATTTTCTCTGTTGCAGCCCAGTAACACCTAAGCCAGCCCTGCACTAGTCTGTAGGTACACCACCAGGTAAGCAATCATTACCTTCCTGGTACTGTTTACCTGAATTACCGCTATGCACCCATTGGCCTGTACATCCACATTTAAGCAAACAATTGAATTATGAATAAAAGCTCATTTGTATTTTTTCCAATTGAATCAAAATGAGAAGACCACATTAATGTTTTTATTGATCATTATTGTGTAATGTGTTTCCACCTTCAAAGATCAGCCTGGTTTTTGACAGTAAGGGAAGGTTCAGACCTACAGCGGAATCAGGTGATCCCATATGGCATCTGGCTGCTTCCATCTTGCCAGCTACTCAGCTGGTTGCACTGCAGGAGCAGTGCCACATCCATTCATTTTTTGGGGGGCTGCCACGGGTGGAAGCCATGTGTGGCATCTCCCAATTAATTGGCATTAGGAACCATTAACCGCATCACAACTTTGCTGCCAGTCTGAACATTGCCTAAAAGAGAAGACTCATATGCTCATTGTATCTGCTCTGCTCAGTGACCGACAATGGGACTATAGTCTTGCCATGCAATGATGTGGTATCCTGTAGACTCCTAGGAAAGCTGTGACAATGCAAAATGACCACATTTTTATAGATTTGCACCCATGGTTAGCATGGTCACATATAAACAGGAAGCCCTGTAGCATAAAGCAAAGTGGCAGGATTTCCAGGTATTCACTCTTTAGTTACATGTATGTTCATTTTAAAAGCAGCAACTTATTAAAAAGCATTTAAAGAAAAAATCACATATGTAGTTTTCTTTTTTCGTTTCAATGCTGACTTTAAAGCTTTGGTAATCTTGCTGACCTGGAGCGCGGATTTTATTGATGAATCAGGGGCACAGTAGGAAGAGCTACTATTTAATGGTTAAAAGGGAGCACTCCCCGCTGAATGTTGAAACAAAAAGCATAAGCATTCTCAATCCATGTTTGATATATTGACCCTGATTTATTAAAGCTCTCAAAGACTGGAGAAGATAGACTCAGAGAAGATAGATCATGGGAGAACCTGGGTGATCCAGCAAACCTAAAATGGATTTCCTAAAAATAATATGGTAATATCTAACAAATGTTTTATATTCCAGACCAGACCAAATCCATTTTAGGTTAGGTTCACCCAGGCTATCTTTTCCAGTCTTGGAGATGGATATTAAATCAGGCCCACAGATCGAGTATTTATTAGGAAAATCTGAATTTTTAATAGATTTATTTGGGTATCTATTGATATTTATTCTTACTCAACTTTTACCCAAAATGAACATATTTTTTTAATTTGATTCAATAAGCAAACAATTGAATTATGAATAAAAGCTCATTTGTATTTTTTCCAATTGAATCAAAATGAGAAGACCACATTAATGTTTTTATTGATCATTAGTAGTATCATTATATACTTATTAAAAAGCATTTAAAGAAAAAATCACATATGTAGTTTTCTTTTTTCGTTTCAATGCTGACTTTAAAGCTTTGGTAATCTTGCTGACCTGCTTTTGACGTGGATTCCAATTATGCCATAATCATCCATGAGTCTATATTTATTTATCAATGCAAATTCTGCAGCAATTTACAGAGTAGTGAAATCATGCACATCAATCTTTCACTAAGTAGCTTACAATCGAATGCCATACACACACAAAAATCAGGGTCATTCTGGGTGCAAGTACAATAATACCAAAATCATGCAAGAAAAGAAAAAACAGACTCTGATTGGTGGTTACAGGCGACAGTGAAACTTTTCTATCCCCCACTCGCTTTTTAATGCGTTCCAGTAATAATTATTAGTATGAGTTCCATATATTCCTTGAACCTGAAGAAATTACACTCACATTTCTTTTAAATACAGCAATCGGTTACATTACTTGTGTTTAAAACACATTCCATTAAGTTATTGACCTTTCCATTATCGACAATCTGGTGAAAAAGTAAAGGCCTGGCTTGTTTACAGCAATTAGGGCTAATGAAACGTATAGCGTTAGTGCATACATGATGTATGATAATGAGCGGAAGCAGCCAATGGCAGCAATGTGCTGATGCATTGTGATGGCGATACACCGATTCAGCTTTTTAATGTACCATAACCTGCTTTGTTTTTTTAACAAATTAGTACTCTATTATCTTCATCATCATGCTGAGGATTTTCTATTCAGTAGCAGGATAATTTTTCAGATATACAGCAATTTCTTGCCAAAATTTCATTTTCAATATATGAAAAAAAGCATCCAAACAGCATGTAGGATAATTTCTAATAATTTTTTAAAAATGATTAGACATTTCTTTCTCACTTCACCTTTTTTAGCAACTTTTTAAAACCATAATAATGTACTCCAAATACTTAAATATAAACCAGGACTGTTTTTGACCTTAAAATGCTTTAGAAAAAACTCTTGGTTTATATTTTTGTCATCTGAGATAATATTATTAGGGTTGGTTAAATACTTTAAATAAAGATAGACTATAATCTACTGATGACCAACAATAATGCCCAAAAGATCATTTTAGACAGGTGCTAAATGAAAGGATGGCTAACCCTTTTTTATTATCACTGTGCAAGCGTGAGATCTGCACTTTACATTTCAGAAAGGCGCATCACCCGTTCTCGTGCCTGCGCAGTGAGATCAGGTGACGTTGCCAGAAAAAGGAAGAAAAGCAAGTGACCCATTATAACCAACTCAAAATTACAAAATACTTTAACCTGCAAAAAGGCAGAAAAAATATAAATTGGTAGAAACTATGTGATTTTAAATGGTTTTAAACACCATGAATATGGAATATATCTAGGTTTTTTACTTGAGTCAATGGAGAAAAAGTAGGTAGGTTGATTTGTATTCGAGTATAAGTATTTAAATTATGTTTTTATTTGATACAAAATCCTTTACATACCTTGGCTGCCAATTGATTGTAGATACCTAAATTAGAGAAAGGGCAGAGGGCGGGTGTTTACTGGCTGTTTCAGCATACCTGAACTAATATTCTCATGTTTCAGGTTGTCGAGGATGATGGAAAGCTCAGGCCTTTACAGGAAGGCATGACAAAAACCATGAACAATGTTGAAAGACCACTGTACACTGATTTTTTCACGACTGTTTGTCTCAGATGACAATCATCCGATGTGTATACTTAGCTTTGGTGGGGTTTGAAATAGCTTTCTTTGTTTATGTATCAAATCATTCACACAGTGGGGTAAATTTACTAAGGGAGTTTAGCTTGTTCACTCTGCGAAATGAGGTGACTTCAACCATCCAATTTTGTGCAAGAAAAATCCTATTTTTTTTTAATTGACAACGACCCCTTCCCAAAACATTCCGAACACCAGGAAATTTATTATGCCCTACTTTAATCTAATGTTTAGTCGCGTGCATTTATTATTCGTCGAAACGTAAGTTGCGTAATTGCGTTACAATATATCGCAAGAATACGCTTTATGCATTAGTGTTATTACGTCTTGTACAGCACACAATAACATTGTTGCATGGTAATGTCAATTTGATCATTTTGATCCTTTTGTGAATAGAAAAGTCTATTAATGGGAATATATAATTAATGAGGTATTGAAAAGCTGAAGGAAAAAATTTGCTCAAGAATAAGCAGTCTACATTGGTCAGCATTGAAGAAATATAGCATCCTAAAGACTGCATTCATAATAGTACGGAGCATGAACTGTGTGAAATGTACAGGTCAATAGCTTAGATTGAATTTTTTTTTCTTTTCTTCACCCAGTGCAGTACAATCAATAAATGGGCTTCTGAAGCACGGTGGGGAGAGGTACTGGGGAAAGTCACTAGGATTCTGAGCTTGTGATGAGGACAGATAGAAAGATGGAATCAAGAGCCACAAGAGAAATGAAGAAAGGGAAAAGCCCATCGTTCTAGCAGAGAACATAGACAACATCTAGTTAATCAAGAGCTGTACGAGATGTCAGCGTTGTTTTGATGGAACAGACAGTACTGAAATCCTTAAAGGGGTTGTAAAGTTTAATTGGTAAGATTATCTTTTCTTTATGTATTATCTTTAGGACTGGAAAATAAAATGTTACATTTTATCAATCAAATAAACATGACATTTTTTATAAAGAAAACATTTTTAGATATTTACTAGTTATCATTAGGTACTGTGTCATGGAGCTTAGGAACATTGGCCCTGATTTTTTAAAGCTCTCCAAGGCCGGAGAGGAAACACTTTTTTTCAGTGTAGCTGGGTGATCCAGCAAGCCTGGAATGGATTTCCTAAAAGTTTGTTAGCAACTATATTGAATCCTGGACCAGATCCATTCCAGGTTTGCTGGATCACCCAGCTTCACTGATGAAAGTGTATCCTCTCCAACCTTGGCCCATTCAGACCCATTGTAGGTGATCATATTATTAGCCGGAATTTATATAGTGCCAGCATATTATGCAGCACTTTACAAAGTCGATAGTCATGTCATTAACTGTCCCTCAGAAGATTTCACAATAAAATGTACCTACTAAAGTCATTTGTCATTAACACAGTCTAAGGACAATTTTAAGGGAAAGCTAATTAACCTAACTGTATTTTTTTTAATGAGGTAGGAAACCTACGCAAATACATGAGAACATACAAACTTCTTGCTAAATTGTCCTGGCAGAGATTTAAACCTAAGACCTAGTGCTGCAACGGACAGAGTGCTAGGTGCTGAGCCAACCATGAAGGTGATATGAGAGATCAGGCAGGGCTTTGCTATCAGGAAATGATTGCACCAGAAATGGTACAGAGAAGAACAGGTTACCAGTGGATCTGAAGAGTGTGTGCTGGAGGAGAGTTACAGAACAAAGATCAACCTGTGTCTTAGAGGTGTGATGCTCCTTAGGAAATGCTCATCCGTCCAGCAACTCTGTGCTGTGCTCCATCGCAGTAACAAACACTGTTTGTTCTGTCCAGCAATGTCATTTGCAGCAGCCAGGAGAACTATGATAGCAGCAGCCTCTGCTTCCCTGTAGTTGTGCAATCTGATGTATTTTTGGCATCCCCAGCATCCATTGTTGGGCTGCACACAGCTGAAGGGAATTCTAGAGGCTGATCAGCTCCTGACTTGGTCCTGTGCTGCTATTGGCTGCTGGGACTTTAAAGCCTCTCTGCTTCCAGTCACCAGTGCCTGGTATAGTATAGTGTCTGCTGGGCTTACCTGTGCTAGAGTGATTTTGAGTGGTTCTCTGTTACTGACTTGTGCCTGTTTCTGACTGAACTCTGCCTGGACCAATTTTTGCTTGTGCCCCCCTCGTTGTAGCTTGCTTGGTGGACTGATTTCCTGTTTTTTGACTTCGGCTTTTTTCTGGATTTCCTGATATTCTGTACTCTGTATTTGTGGGCTTCTGGTCAGCTGCTGGCCTATCTCCAGACACCATCTCTTGCGCACCAAGTCCTGGGGACAACCGAGTGCTGGGCGACGCAACCAGTCTCCCGAGGCTGAGCAGGGGCTGCTATAGGTGAAAACTGCGGTGATAGATCGGGGACTGGTATCTGGAGAATACTGGTACTGACCAGGCCTTACAATGCCAGTGGAAGAACACCAATCTGTGTGCTGGAGATCTGAGGTCCCTGGGGAGGGGGCAGACAAATCTGTGTGCTGGAGGTGTGATGTCACTGGGAAAAGACCAATCAGTGCAGTGGGGATGAGATTTCACTGGAGGAAGACCAATCTGTATGTGGTAGCTTTGATATTACTAAGGAAAGACCAATCTGCATGCTGGACTTGGGATGTCATTAGCAAATAAAAGTGTAAGTCTCTTTAAAGAGACCCTGTTAATTGCAGGTAAATGGCAGAAAAATCAAGCAATTTAAATGCTAACCTTAAAGACATGTTTTATTTACATGTATTTATTTCTTTTTTTAGTTGTAATGTTCCTAGATAGAATTCTCCAGCATACCCCTTCCCTTTGTATATCTTTCCCCTCTTCTGGGTGTGTCTAATTACTCATTGTGATGGCCCAGCTCCATTATGCCTCACACTCCTACATATAACTGTTGGAGTTTGGGGAATGGAGCATCGTGGGCAAATTTTAATTGCCAGCACTGATTCTGTTTCAAGATGCTGGCACCCAGATGCAATCTCAATCCGTTTGGATGTCCACATACTCTACATTTCTTCTTCAAGTTTTTTGTTGAAATGAATGTGACAGGTGACAGGATCTCTTTAATACTGGACAAAATATCTGTTTCAAGCACCGGCAGGGCTAAATAGAAAGGGCTGCTTTATGCATTCACAACTAGATTTTTTTAAATTTTTTTTTTTACAGCTATTGAAAAATTCTCATATTTAAAATAGAGGCACAGAATCTGTTCATGCATTGATCCATGTAATGGAATCATTCAGTTCTGTGACAGTCTATTACTATCGCAGTAATTATGCAGCTCCTGTATCTGCCCATTAATGAAAACAAATCATTAGCACAAATTTTCCAATAGGAAGAACAGTCATTTTCTTGACACATCCAATTAAAGAATGGAGCAAGGTGAGTAAAAACTGTGCTGTAAATAAGGATTTGCATAAAGGATATTTTGTATTAGAAAGTGGTTATTTATTGACACAGTATTGTGTTTTCTTTCAAGGAAATGTGTGTTTCTAGAAATGTGGGGGATGCAAATACTGAGTGCTTTGGGAAAATTCTGGCTGTATGGCTGTTATGCTCATCCAATCCTTTCACCCAATCCCTTAGGCTAATACCATGGGAAACATATGTGGATCATGAGTCCACTGACTGCATACTTATTATAGAGCTTACTTAAAAGATATTGAATTTACAAGGTTGGTATGACTGCTGGACACCCAGAAGGATTCTTCTGCCATGCAATTACAATGTACAACCATGGCTTCTATCTCAGTGCTTAGTTTTCAGCCCCTTCTAATCTGTCTCTTGCTAAAAAAAAGAAATTTCAAGAAAATCACTGAAAAGTATAACATGCATTGATTGATAAAATACATAAAAATGTAAAAACGTCTTGCGAAATGCATTGAAAGATTTATGAGAATGTAATGTGTGCCATGTCTGTCCAATGATGATGTCAAATAAATTGGTCATATGTATTGAGAAAATGTGCCCCAAAAGTCCTTCATAATGTATGTTAACTTGTTTTGTATTCTGAGTATAGGAATTATATATAGAAAAAGGCTAGAAGACACCTCGGTCAGATAACCTGTCAAAATCAGCTGACGGGCCCGTCCAAAATATTCTGTGTTAATAACTATGTAGGTGACTTGCTTTATATAAATGGGTCTTCAAATGTAGGCAACACAAAATCAAACTTAAAAAAGGGAAATGTGGAAAATGTCCAAAGTGGATTTAATTAATCATTTTTGTGTAATAATTGACCATATGTAATTTGGAAAGGGGGGTACCCTTTGCCTTTATACTTTGTGCTTAAAATGTCCCGTATTCTTTTTAGAAAATGTTGGTAGATGTGAAGTAGTGGCAAGTCCTGTTTGCAATATACACTATCTGCCCAAGAAAAAATCTCTAAGCCAAGGGGCCAGTGTTATGATTTGAGCTGCATGTGGAGCCAGTCCTGTGATTAGGGGTGCCTGTGGGGAAAGTGTTATCATCTGCATGCTTGAGGGAGCTGTTTTATGATCTGTGGTGCCAGGGTGGTCAGTGTTATGATCTGGGTGCCTGTGGGGGCTGTGTTATGATCTGGGGTTCCTTTTGGGAGTAGTGATATGATCTGGGATGCTTGTGAGGGCAGTGGTATGATTTGTGATGCCTGTGGGTGCAGTGTTATAATTCGGGTGCCTGTGGGGGTAGTGTTACAATTTGGAGTGCCTGTGGGGAAAGTGTTATTTTCTGGGTGTGCCAGTGGGGGCAGTATTATGATCTGGGATGCCTGTGGGGCAGTGGAATGATCTGGGGTGCCTTTGGGGGGAGTGTTATGATCTGGGGTCCCAGTGGGATGATATGGGGTGCCTATGGGGTCACTGTTATGATCCAAGGTGCCTTTGGAGTAATTGTTATGATCTGGGGTGCTTGTGAGGGCAGTGTTATGATCTGGGGTTGAGATATATATATATTGTATATAAAAACACAGTGGAAAACATATGTAAGAGGGAAATGCAGCACAATTATTGCACAAACATTATATAATTCCAATCTCGTCTGATTTGAAGCCTTTAAATTCCAGCACTCTAAACATTAGTTGAATGCTTGAGAAAATAAAAACATTGTAATTTCCAAAAGTGTCACATGCAAACTGAGAGGCCATTACCTGCATCTAATGTACTCCATATGAACTACAGAATGCTGTTCTTTTTAATTAAATTTTCTAGTCTTAGGGTGCAGTAGATTAAGTTTTGTTCAGCCTGGGGGTAAGACATATTGCTATAACACTCCACAAAGTTATTTACTGACATTTCTATTAAATGGCCCAATCATGGGTATTTGCTGTATTGATACTTGCTACGCCTTCAGAAAAGACGCACACGCGTGCAAAGTCTCTGGAACCATGGCTGCTGCCAATGAAGTCATATATTTTTGCAGCCTTGACGAGCAGCAGGAATACTGGGCACTGCTGGCATTGATTCAGTAACTGCTTTAATGCATAGTGCATGTATTAAAGCATTAGTAGACAAAACATTGAAAATTTAAGTGAACCAGTGAAAAGCCCTCTATTCTTCCGCAAACCAAGCCCTGCGAGTCCCATGCTGTCTGGGGTTTCCTCTTTTTTTCTGGGGCTGGACAGAACAATAAGCCCAGTCATCTTCATTTATCTTCTGGGTTCTTTTTCACATGATCTGAACTCTGAATGTGCATGCACAAGATTGGGTGAAGTGTCTTTCTGCAACTGTAAGTGCTGATATCACTGCGCAGGTGTAACATCGAGCACTTTTTTTTACATGATAGAAAAGCCCCTAATGACGCATGGTCGCGCTGTGGAAGGGACTTACCAGGTCCCCTAGCCAAAGGTTACCTTCAGAAAACTACCAGGGGACAGATACTTGACCAGTCACCCTTCACAACGAAAGGGAGGCCTAACCACTGATTGGTCTTTATTACAGGTAGCTCCTGCACAATTTTGAAATACACAAAAGACACCAAGATTTAAGTAAAAATTTTCATGCCTTTTGACCTGGCTATTCTGCAGGTTTATCATGAATACCTAACTCCAGGCTGGACACTCCCTGTTTCTTGCACCCCTGTTGATTTTTCCTTATTTCCCCACCTGTGTATTTTCCGAATTAAATATCTTTTTTGTACAAGCATTTGGCTTCAGTGCAGTCTTTTGAGATGCTTTATGCAGCAAGTCAGGGCGGTGAGCCACTCTAACCGCTTCTTTAAGAAACACTAGAAAACACCTACCAATGATTGATGGAAAAACACCACTGACTGCTCCAGGATGCCTAGCAAATGGGTTTCCAATAGCGGTTGGCTGTGCAGTTGACAAATGCCCGTCTGAACAAATGTTTTTTGTTTTTCAAAATACTACAGAGTATACAGTACAGTTTATTCTCTATGCAATTTCCTAAACATTAAAAGGTAAATGATTTACCTTCCTTGTCCTCAGAACATACATCACTTGAGCTGGGAAATGTTGCTTCGATTAGACCCCATTCCCACAGGTGTTGTGTTTGTTGAGTCCCTTTAAGCATCCATTCTTTTTTACAGACTAAAAACTTTGCTAGGAAAAAAATCATTCCTGCTACACCATATGCATCAAAGAATATCTGACACTCTATCACTAGAGAACTGCCAAGTCCTGGACTGATCTTAGCCTTGATTTAAAGTTACGAGCAAGTTAAGGAGGAAAAAAGTGATTTAACAACGTGTGCTATGCTTTAAGCAGTTTTATTTATAGTTTTGCTGCTCTAAACATATTTCACTGTTAAAAAGTTGCAGTCAGATCTTCTGCAAGAATACGCGGGTCCTTCTGCTGACCAGGAGCGTGCCTCGGCCCGTGGTGCAGATGTACTCAATCCCGACAGATGGAATGAATGCTGAGTAAGCAAAGAGTCCTTGACATGTTTTACCGATGAACTGTGACATTTAATTAGGTGACTGCATCATTTAATTCTGTTGTTTGCAATTTAAAGTAATCCTGTGGGTGGTTCGAAGCTTACAAATGAAGAGTTGCAATTGGTAGATAACAGCCTAGGATGTCTGCTCAGAGGGCTTTTCTTCCCCTTTCTGCCCTTTTCACTTACCAATGCAAATACTGACTTTTTTGAAGCCAGTATTTGCATAGACATGGACACGCTGAGTGGTAATAAACCATCAGTGGCACTGAAAAGGGAGACATGACCGACTCAATAACCACTCTGGTGACCAAAAGGATCTTGACATGCAGCTAACACATTCTTATCTAAAGTCACGTTGTCACTAAAACCAATGGGGAAAATAGGGAATGTAAGTGATAATCTTCATTGGCTTAGTTGAGTTTTTTAATATCCAAGCAGTTTCATGTAAAGACAATTAAAAATCACCTCTTCTGATGGCCATGCCAGCTCTCCTGATGCCCATGCCACTGTTCGCTGCTGTTGTCAAAAGAATCCACCAGTTATAAACTCTTCTGAAATTGACACATCTCTGGGAGTAGGATCTTTCTTTTTCCCTGCTGCCATTATGGGTTTCTCCCACCATCCCCAACTTAAAAAATGTGTCCCGGAGTAATATAGGGGTTGATGGGGAAAACCACAAAGACCAAAGGGGATCAGAAAGTTGGCATGCCCAGTAGTGTCAGATTCTTCAGCCAGTGGTTTTGGCTTCATGATAGTGGAGATCTCGTTGTCTGATGCAGGTGAGATGGGCATTAAATATCTGAATCTTCAAAATATTAAAACATTTATTATTACACTTAGTTCAACAGAATTAGGAGATATATGCATTTCCAATACTTATCTGATGTGATATGTTGTGATACTGTAGTACCTACATGACTGGTCCCTACCCAGCCTATTATTCCTACCTACCCCAGTGATTGTGAATATATAGCTGAGAACAATACCTATTGTCTGGAGAATATGTCAATTTCTTAGCCCAGACCCCAACCTACGTGAGTCCCAGCATTACTGAGAGCTCAAACTCTAGTGAACCTTTTGGGCTCCAGTGACTCTCTTTTCCTAAACTTTGCGCTGCAATGACTCTTCTTGCTCCAGTGGCCTCATGCTTCAATGACCCTACATTGCTGCCTCCCTAATTATCAATTTTCAATTGTACCTGACTATGTTTGCCTGCTACTTGCCTTGTCCTTTGGCTTATTCTTGAATCTAATTTTATCTCCTCCTAGCTGCCATCTGTACAGGTGTATCTGGTACACCCACAAGTCCATCACTACTTGGAGAATGTTCTGTGGAAAATCAACTGGGTGTGCATGGACTGTACTCCTTGCCCCATTTAATGCACAGATGGCTCAGAAAGAGCCATTGGCTTCACATTTTGTGTTTTAGGAAAATAAGGAACAGACAATATTCTCAAAACTATATAAAAGAAAAGCATTGTGGTCTATGGATTTTCTTTCCATCCAGCATCAGAAGGAGGCAGGGAGGGATGAAAAGGAATACAATATAGCAAGGGAAAGTTGAAGGAGAGACTTTGTATTTGATTATATACATTCAGGATATTGATTTATGCAACAATACGCATTATAGCTAAAGAGAAATGTAATCAATTCACAAGTCAATGCACCTAAAATTGTAGATTTTGCCAGCTAGTAAGTGGATCAACTATAGTTTCTTATACATCATTGGGAGTTCAGTGGAGTTTGAAAAGATGAGTTTTAAGAGCTCTTTTTTATATACATAAGGTAGGAGCAAGCTGCATTCCAGAGAGTTGGGGCAGCTCTAAAAAGGTTTGAGTCATCCATGTGACAAGGTTATGGTAGAGGAAGTCATTAGTAGGTCATTGGAGGAGCAAAGCGAGTGGCTAGGGTTGTATCTTTCTCTCAGGTCAGAAAGGTAAGTCGAACAGGACCTGTGTAGGGATTTGAAGGCAAAGCACAGAGTTTGAATTTGAGGTGAAATGTAAACCAATGAAGAGAACTACAGAGAGGCAGCAGAAGAGTTGTGAGTAAAATTAGAATCGGTCACAATTTTTTTTTTTTTTTGCATTTACAGCAGCTGCACTTTGTTGGTTTTTGATGTGATTTTGTTTAGAATTGGCATTATGTATTTATGGGTATGTGGACATTCTCTTAATTAGGTAGTAATTGGCACTGGTGGAAAATTTCCTACACTGTTGAGCTGTCCAGGCATGACTTATCTTTGCTGGTCCTTCTTCACCTCCACAGCTGTTTGCCCTATATGTGGTAGAACAACCAGCATTGATAACTGTTAAAATGAAATACCAACCATCTCCACCTACTTCTAAGACCAAGGCTGATGTTTCATTGCATGCCCTGTGATTCCTTGGGGCAGAAATCGGAGGTTTTACCTATGTCAAGAAGTGACACTTTCCCTTGTGACCCACACCTGCACTTCTTTCACCTGTAAAAATATGCAATGTTTAAAGGACTTTAATGCTTCTTGTCTTGTTTTCTCTCTTTTTTTTTTTTGACAGCAATGCTTTGTCTTTTTAATTGCAAGTCAACAGCTGGAAGTGCACCAGCGATCTCGGCAAGACAAATTTCACTTTTCTCTCCTCACTTTCCATTATGAAGTCTCTGTAGCAACAGATGTTTAATACAACAGGTTAAGCCTGGGGGTCCCCTGGGAGAAGAGTTTAAAGATTGGTAAATGAAAATCAGAAGCTTGCTGTGTTTACTCACAAGCTGAGAGAACGGAAGAGAGAAAATGCCTTTATGGAGAGGTGCGAGCAACCGTAGAACGGCACCATTTTTCACGTCAGTTGCGAGCACATTAAGGGAGCAATTTAAAATTTAAAAACACCACAAATCCTGC
Organism: Pyxicephalus adspersus; assembly: GCF_032062135.1. Classification (NCBI taxonomy): domain Eukaryota; kingdom Metazoa; phylum Chordata; class Amphibia; order Anura; family Pyxicephalidae; genus Pyxicephalus; species Pyxicephalus adspersus. Next base: position 35,163,842 of record NC_092864.1, on the reverse strand, counting down.
TCAGTAATGATAATGTCTCACCTCGTGGGCTTTAATGAAAGTTTAGTCATTGCGGGGATGAACAGTTCAGTACAAAACAGGGAATTTTTCTTTTACCGTTTACTCCTTGCAGTACAGTAAATGGGAAGAATAGGATTGACAAAAGTTAAACGAACATGTTATTTAAAAAAAAAAAAAAAAAGAGCAGTGCCTTGTGAAATAGCTTATTACTTTATCAGTTTTGGAGGAAATTGAAGATAAATAACTCATCTCCCATTAATGACCTTCCTATGGAAATGGTGTTTCCCTGGCCTACCAGAGCTAGTGTATAGCACAGTATTTCTCAACTAGGGTTCCTCCAGAGATTCCTTGAGCAATGAGCAGTTTGTCCCTCTCAGGTCCGTAAGGGTGATATTCTCCCCAGTGGCCAGCAATCTAAATGACTGATTACCACACTAATGTACTGTGGATAAAGTGATTATAGTAGGGGTTTCTTGAAGACCTGCAAGTTATTTCAAGGGTTCCCCCATGTAAAAACATCAGGAAAGGCTGATGTGGCACGTGAAGGTACAACTCCTGAGCCATATACATGCAATGAATCACTGACTCTGAAAATGATAAAGTCATTGGGCAAATATGATAGCCAGGCACATGCAGTTAGCTTAATTGGCTTCCTCCCAAATTGACTTTAGACTGCATTAATAACATATGACTATGGTAGGGACATTTGATTGTGAGCCCCTTTGAGGGACATCTAGTGATATGATTATGGACTTTGTAAATTGCTGCAAAAAAGCCGGCACAGTAAAAATATTGGATAATAATAATAATATAGATGTGAGATTTATACAGATCTATCACACAAAACAGCCCTGTTTGCCCTGGGGCAGTGGATCTGATTTTTCTCTGCTGTAGTTAAAGTGGATCTATCACAATTTTTTACTTTATAAAAAAGAGTGGCTAATCCTTTTATATAAAAAAAAATGTAGGTTTTGAAATTTTTTGAAACACCATTGTTTTTTTAAATTGAAGGGGGGACCCCACCTCTCCTGTCTTTATTGCCATCGCAGTAAAGAATGAATGGGAAACCCACAGCCTCCTGGGATACATACATCATATATCTTAGGAGGCTGTTGGCGCTCTCTTGTTTTTGTGCAAGAGCATCACCCGATCTCACGCCTGCGCAGTGCAAGATCGGGTGATGTAGTAACAGGAACCCAGAAGAAGAGAAGAAGATTGTAACCTCCAGTGTCCAGTCTGCTCAGGAACAAAGAAGGAAGAGGGGACGACATGGAACTGACCAAACTAGTGGATGGATCAGCAGCTTTCCACCTATAAAGATGTGTGTTATTTCTTTTTTTCTGATAGTTCTGCATTAACAAGACATTAACAAGTCTTGTCCTTCGCTCAGTCTGTGATAGAACAGGAAAAGTAGAAGCAGTAGCCTGATAAACTCACCTGATTCCCACTCTTACCTCCCATTAGCTTGCTGCTTGAAAGCAAGTGAGCACTGCAGCACAGCTGGTGGTGTGTTTTACCATCTTCCATTCGTAGCTCTGCTTTTCAAGGGCTGAAAGGGCCATATTCTGATACTGTTTGCGTTACAAAAAATAATCATATAAAATAATAAAATAAATACATTTATTAATACAAATATGTAAAAAGAGCCTCATTATTGTCCATGCTTTATATCAGCCTAAAGTTTAGTATTAAAGAAATGTTTTCAAATATAAACAATTTCTAAAGATATTTGTTATCACAGCAGATCTGTTCCCCAAAAAATAACCCCGGAGCATAGCTGACCTCATCTATATACAAGCTGAAATTTACCTCTTTTACCTATTAAAATGTATTAAATCTTTGCTTCCAAAAGTCTTTGGCAGTACTGGGCTTTCTTTTTGGAAAGACCACCATGTTTTTAAACTGAGTGATATGGATTCCATCTGCAATAAATATTTATATGTAAAACAAAATAATGTATAATAATGTTTTGGATTTTGTTCTGAATTATAAATATTAGTTTACGAACGTTTAGTAAAAAAAAGATAAAATTGACCAAAAATGATCCTAGTTTTACACTGGAATCATAACAGATATTTCAGTAAATTATGGGGAATGTAAATTAAAGTACCAGCCAACTGGAATTTACTAAAGTATGTTACTGCCATTGGAATATTGAGGTCAACTGTTACATATTTAGGATTATATTTTGGATTAGAATATAAAATCAAGGATTACTTCTGAGAAATAAATCCAATAAAGGGTGAAATGACAACGACAGAAACAAATGAATAAGAAAACTCGTAGAGTTGGAAATTAAAAATACAGAGCAGCTGAGGCATTGCATCCGCATAAAACATAGGCTAGTCTGTTATCAGCGACATGCTGGGCTGCAGCTGCAAATGTATAACCCAATACTGATTTTTTGCAATGTGATAAATAGCAGAATGGATTTATTCAGCAAGGTATTGCAAAATTCATAGTAGCCAATCAGAACTTATTTTTACTGTTTGAACTGAAAACATACATTGGCCATGTATGCTTCAGAAAGAAAATGAAAAGGGTTGAGTATAACCCAATAGTATTTTTTATGGCATCAATATAACAGGTGTAAAATATACAAATGTTTTACAATTTAATTTAATTCCTTTATTTACATTTTACAAATGCATATAATAAAACATAATACAATATACAATAAGCATGATATAAGCATACCGATTGTTTGGACATCTCATACATGCTGCTCAATATCTCCTTATATCCATCCTGCCCAATACCATAATTACAAGAAATTATACAATTTTTTATAACATGGTATTTGCACCTATGTAATACCTATAAATCATATCTTGGTTTGCTATGTATTATTATCTTTTATTTAAATAGCACTTACATATTACACAGTGCTGTACAAAGTCCATAGTCAAGTCACTATCTGTCCCTTTAAGGGGCTCACAATCTAATGTCTTTCCTATTGTCATATGTCATTAACACAGGATAAGGCCTATTTAAGAGAAGCCAATTAACCAAACTGGAATGTGGGAGCAAACCAGAGTATTTGAAGGAAACTCAAACACAGTGAGACCATGCAAACTCCATGCATATAGTGTCTTTGCTGGGATTCAAACCTGGGACCTAGTACTGCAAATGCCAGATTGCTAACCTCTGGGTTACCATTGCTATGGCCCAACATGTGCTGCTTCAATGAATCCTTTTGGGTGTGTTGTCAAACTTATTTTATGTGGCAAAGTCTTTTCTCCGGTATTGTTTATGGTCTCCCTTCAGCTGAGCTTTCCCCATTACTGACTTACATGGCTTGTTCTGCCCTATGTTTATGTATGGAGGTCGCTATTTTAGTATAGGCCGGGCTTTTCTTCCTCATCTCAGTGACTCCAGAAAGAGAGTGATCACAGTGTACAGTGGTAACATTTCCAAATTTCACTCCAAATCCCCTAAAAATACAAGCCAGGGCAGCAGAGCCTCAGATCTCCCACTACAGGTATACAGCTATGAGAATATAGAGAAAGAAGTGCCTAGGCAGCCTAAAATACAAGAGATGCCAATGCTTTATCAGACACGATTCACCAATCTATCTCTTCACCTATACACAACACCCGCTCAAGCAGTGAGTATTTGGTCTGAGCTGACCTAATGCTGAGGTGTGATAGACTGGCTAGGTGGGAATTGCAGAGTGAATATTATTTCAATCACCAGGTGAGGTCCATTAACCAACGTCACCCTGAGATCATATACAAGGTTAAGTACTGACAATAACCACTTCTAAATGAAGAACTCCAAACTGTTTCTGATTGGGAAGTCCCTTTGTCCCCCTTTCTTTCTCAGTTGTTACTCCTTTTGGGTGCATATATAAACTTCTATGAAAATGTATTAATTACCTAATAAAAACTGTTATTTGCACTAAACCTTCATCCAGATTCTATTATTTCAATTTCATTTTTGGAAATTCTAATATAAAAGATAGAACATCAAAAAACTTATGGTCAGCAAAACGAGGGTATGACAGGAGTACCTTCCCATTCTCTATCTCTAAACCTTGGGAAGTATATGTAGATGTTCCTTGTAAAAAATCAAGCTTCAGCTTTGGGGTTTAGTTCTGTATTGGGTAATTTCAATTATTTCTAGCACAGGTTTACTGTATAGACCTTTTGGCATTGGTGAGAAACCAGGCATACAATGGGGCATTCTAGCACAGGGACACCACAATGCAGAATTTCTCTGTATACAACAATGGAGTGCATCCTGTGATCATAGGGGACAGACACACTCACTTAGCACTCAGTTTGCTAATAGCCTTAATATCTACAAAAGAGTAACAGGTAAGTACCTGTAAAAAGATTTTCTAAAAACCGGTTCACTGTTTTTCATCTTCTCAACAAAAGTTTCATTTTACTTTAACTTAAAAGTTTATAAGGAATCTTTACCGAGATAGAAATCTAACTTCTAGTTCATGTCCTTGCTGGAGTTGTACGTGACCAGAGTGACAAAGATGAATGTTGAATTGCTAAACAAATGAATTTGTGAACTAACTGATTTAATTAATTACTCCGTTCTGCATCTTGATAAGGGGGTGACACAAAACTAATTAATCGCTTTCCTGAATTGCCAGCGCTAAATCTATTGATAGACAGCTATATGTTATATATATTATGTCTGGAAACTGTTTATAATATAATGTTAATACAAATCCAATTAACTGACTACAAATATGTGCAGTAATTAAATGTGTCACATACATATCACAAATAATTGTATGACCGCTCTAGGATTGCCCCTGCAGTGGCAATTATTGTGCTTAATTTTTTTGATACCCTTACAGAATAACAATGACATAAGATACTTAAATCAAGGCATTGAAGGCAGTGTTTCTCAATCAAGGTTCCATGAAACCCTAGGGTTCTTCTAGAGGTTGCTGGGTGTACTTTGAGCCATGAGCAACTTGGACCTCCCAGTTAAAGTGACACCAATGATCTTTTTGTCTAAGTGTTAGGGTGACTTTCTTCTCAATGGCCAGCAATGTAAGAAGCATTCCTTCTACTGACCCCCATGATAATATACTCTGAGCTGTGGATATATTAATTATAGCCCGGGTTTTCTGAAGTCAGCATTACATGTAACATTAGATTTAGATAGTTCTTGTTCATATCTAGTTATGTATGTCCTATTTTTGCAGAGCAGTCGGATATTCTGCAGTCCTTGCTCCCCAGCAAAGCTTACAATCTAATCTGAGCCATAACATAAATTTCAAAACAACTTGTAAAATAAAAACTGGGACATAATTCTGCTCAGCCCCTGTAGTTATAAAGTAAAATGTCATCTCTTTTAATCATTTTAAGCCTTCTAATTGCTCCAAAGGCAATACAAGAAGAAATGGACTGTGATTAGGAGGGAAATTCAGCAACATTTAGTAAGGCAGGATGACAAATGTGGTCACTGCTTCCTGCTCAACAGCTATGAAGCTCAGGGCTTGATCTAGGGATCCCCTAGGTTTTACTACATGAAATATCATTAATTGGAGGACATGCAACCCAAACTCCCTCAGACTGCTATTTCCATGAATGTATGCTAAAATTCAAGCAGAGGAACTTCAAAGTGCTTGACAAGGTAAACACCAGCTGGGAGCTGGACATTAAGTTATCTGCTGCCAGGTACAGCAAATTTTTCAATAGCACAGCTCATCCCTCTTGAAGATCACAGTCTGTGGCACCTGGCAAACCCAGGCCTAAGGCTATGGGGAGAGTTTTTGCACCCCCGTCTGCTATAAAATACCTTAGCTACCTATAAAAAAACATGCAGTAATGGGGTGGCATAGATTATTCAGAGGTTCTAGGAGATACTGGGAGTGCTGTAGGTCAAGGAGTGGTGTAGCAAAAGGATTCAATTGTATATATACATATATAAATGATGGATTCCTTTTCTCTATTAGACTAGTATTAGTCCAGTATTATTCTCTATTAGAATATTAGTCTAGTAGACTATTAGTTCTTATGCCACCCCCTTAGGCAACTGTAAAGCAGTACAGAGTTTGAGCTCGGGTGCAGATTGAGGTTGCCATCTAGTAAAGGGGTTTCATGGCAATTTGGAAAGAAAGCCAATTCATTAGAAATATACAATCATATGTACAGAGATTCTTCCAAATCATATAGTAAATGGTAATCAAAAGCTGAATAAATACAAATTCATCACACATATTTATCCAAGAAGGATAGGGCAGTCTCGGGTCCTATGGTGTTTCACCATTCTGCTTTCTCCGGGTAAATGGTGACTCAATGTGCTCCATGAATAGAGTAGATCTGAAGAATTTTGTAATGAAGGATCAGCCAACATTTCCGGTGAGGCTTGACAGGAATCTAAGTCTAAATCCAAAATGAGTGGACCCAATGGATATTGATGGTCCAGATTAGAGAAGCTAAATGGAGAGTTGCTAGATGTTGAGTGCTAGTAGAGCTGCAAAAGTCCAAAGATCAGCCCATTGTATACATATCTTATGGACCTTAAAAACATAATTCCCCAAATGGCCCATTCATCATTTTGCAATGTGTAGCACACTTGTCACTGCATTATAACAGCTCATTCATTTTCAGATTGAACGAAAAACTCAGAGGGGTCTATTTATAAAGCAGAAAACCTGACACATTGCAAGGTGGAGAATCAACTACTGCCATTGAAACACATGGGCCTGAAAGATTCTCCACCAGGGAATGTTTCTGTGAATTTCAGATTCACTGCTATATAAAAACACCCTTGCATGTAATATTTCCGGCAGCACACTGCACACAACATCACCACCTTTATTACCGCAAGAAAATAATGTGAGTGTGCCCTTAAACATTTCAGTAATTGATTCTTTTTGTTTTTTATACCATGACCCTTAATTAAAGCAGCTATTTTTTTTTGTATTGTCTTAACAAATTGCCAGGTTACGATTAAATGGCCATTTCATTCAACTTTCCATATAATTACACACCGTTGCAATTAGCAGTGAATTCCTGCTTGTGCTTCTTAGCACGCCGCGCATATTTTTTGCAGCGGTCCCATACGACTCCCAGCGCTGTCATTTAATGAAATCTGTGTTCGTTTTTATTGCCATGGTAAATAACACGTTGATTTAGGCAAGCGTTTAGGCGATTTAAATGTCTGTTTGATATTTTCTGAGCGCAAATATTTACCTGTGTCATGTGTAAGCCATCTATTCGCAACGAGCGAGATGCGGGAAGAGGGAGGCCGCCGACAAACAGTACAGAACACAAAATGTGGAAGGGAGAACATCTGCAGAGCCATGCTTTAATGAGCAAAGACAATTGATGCCATTCTCTGCCCTAATTTCCACTAAGTTAACTGACAATGCCCCAAAACTCTCTTTCCCGATCCAGAATAAACAAATAAGCTAATCAGAGCAGAACAAGCTGTTGGTGAGGTTTGTGCTGTAATTATTTAAATCTATCAGGCTTCTGCTTTGTGACTACATGTAATGGGGGTCACATACACATCAATCTGATCATCTAATCTAATCAAAAAAATCAAACTAACAGAACCTCATTTTTCAAGTTGATTGTCATTTTGAATTTGGTCCACTGACCGTCATTGATCAAATAGATTACTGGCTCAGAGGATAGCACCCCAGCCTTTGCAGCGCTAGGTCCCAGGTTTAAAATCCTTGCAGGGGTTAAGGTCCTTAGCGTGTCCTGCTCCCTGATGCTGTTTATAATATAGAGTAAGGCGAAAAACAAAAATATACTGAATATTTATTATTGTAATGATGTGTGAGCACCTTTTTATGTAGCAGTACCCCAAGGGGGTTTGCCTATGACACCCCGGGCTTACCGAAAATAGGATAAATGAAGCTGGGTGTCATTTAATCCAGAAAGGGAGCAACATGAGTGCAAGCACAAACTTTCAACTTTAACTGCTGAATTTCAGGTAAGTAATACAGTGTTACAAAGTTACATTTTTTAATACTCACTAGGGGGGTTCAATGTCTATTTTTGTTATTTTTTAAAACTGGAATTGAGGTTTAGCCTGTTAGCTTTTTCCCTGCATTATGGAAACGTTCCCTTTTTAAACTATTAGAACATCACCTAAATGCCACATTGTATCAAAGTACTGTTGCTGACCATGCAAATCCTCTGGGGGTCTTTCAAACCACTATGGTTCACTAATGTGCACAATTTTGCAACACTTGTTAGTATGATGTGGTGCCATTCATTCTAAATGTTGCCCCATGTGCATCCTTTCAGTGTAGTTGCATATCAGTGCAGTACAACATACCACTATGCATTGCCATGTACTGGTAAATATGCTGCATGTGTGATTGTTGGTCTATTGCAGTGCCATTTTAACGGAATCAGCTGCTTTAAAACTCACATCAACCTTCGGGCCAACATGTGCCTAATTCACTGTTATGGATTGGCATGAGTGAGCCCTTATAGATACCAGATGGACATGCCGAATAATCTGCCCACTGAGTATATAGGTATGTGTACTAATGGTGCTTTAAATGCAGCAGAAATGAGGTAACAATAACTCCAGCTATTTCATTGCCTTGCTAAATGGCTGATTTATGGAAATTCTAATGAGTTTTACTAAATGAATGATTTTACTAACTCAGTAGAAAAAAAAAAAAAAGATAACATTACAACGCTTTATTAAATTAGAAAGCGTAGTAAAGTAGAAGGTGCAATTGCATTACCCATCAATCTTCAATCATTTAGAAAGAAAATAAAGTTTAAAATGCATCAAGGCTTTGAGAGATTTGTGACTACGGAGTGTAAAATTTAACAGATGCTACTATATTTGGATGCCTTCTGGCAATCGCAGTAATATCAAGCTGTTAGTGATTTAAAAATGCGCCTGTCCTTATAAGGGTGATCACACGGGCCTCTGTCTGTTGTTCAGGGTGAGCTCAGAAAAACTTTTGCATGCGAGCACTGAAAATAAAGTTAGCCTAAAGATAAGCTTCTGAGTATTTTAAAAAGAAAATCCCTGAAATGGGTCCCTACCCACACTGCAAGAGCCTAATGCTTATTAGGTCTAGGGGTTTGGAGTGTTAATACTTACATTATTCCATAATATAATATAAAATGGGACTAAATGATGGGGCTTTCAAGATATCCACATCAATAATACCATGTATAAAGAATAGTGAAAGCCTGATTCTCTAGCATTAAATTCTTGTTGCCAGCCCCATTATATTGAGTAACTAATAAAAAGGTAGAAAAGAAGCAAAGAGGGTTTTTTTGGCATGAAGTTAAATGGTGATTACTTAAGAGAAACAAGATGACAATTACATAAACCAGTAGTAATACTCGACATAGTATTGTTCAATATTTGTATATATGTGGATAGTCGCATAAACTGCCGTTGTCTCTGTCCCAACGTATGTTTTGGCTTCCCCAGGAAAGGTAGAGTCCCCAAGGAAAATGGCAAAATGCTTTTATCTGGCTATCTCAAATTATCTAAAATGAGGGCAGACCATCTTTGTTCTCCTGTACATTGAGTATTGTTGGTCCTGGATTGTAATTGATGAAGACAGAACAGATGAAAACTAACTACATTGTAAAATGGAAGATCCACTTTTCCATTTGTTATTCTTGGCACACAAAACAAGAATTTTCTCAAAGGATCACCCAATGTGATCTGATCACCCTCATCTCCTGGAATCTAGATGGAGGAAAATATTTGTAGATAATATTTGTTGGGATGTATTTGTAGGGCCCTGGTTGGGAAGTGGTATTTTCACTGCAGCTTTTGACTCGGATAAAGGGAGTCACCCTCTCAATTCTGGTGAGTATTGTAACATTGATTGAAAGTGACAGGAAGTGAGTTGATACCAATGCAACAGATAACTGGAAATACCCCAATAATGACATCTGTTTCTGTGGCATACCCTTTGGAGAATTGGATCTCTCCTCTTTCCTATTGAGTTAAAAATGAGAATGCCAAGGACAAAGTAGCTGTCAGATGCAAAAGAAGCTCACTTGCCACTAAATAATTCTCCAAAACCAAAATGAACATATAACCCTAAAATGTAGAAGTAGCCCCATAGCAAGAGTATGTTTAACCTGTTCCCTGATTTCAGCTTTAAAGTGGAAGGGCTTTATTACGAAAAAGGACAAGCAAGTAAAACATACTTACCTGCCTGATAATTGTCCTCTTTTATCAAAAATCTCTGAGCTAAGCAACGAAAGCCAGGGCACCTGGCACATCCCTGCTTCCTCTAGAGCTGCCGGGGCATAATGATTTCCCTGCTGGGGAGTTAAATCATCCTGGCGCGGTCATTCAAGATTGTAAAAAATCTGAAACAGGAAGAAAATAAGGAAGAACAGAGGGAACAGATGAGTATATTTAAAACATTGCCATTAGGCATGAAAGATATTTTATTGCAGAAGGACCATCACCTGTAAAGGACTAGTCTGGTTGCAATTTTTTGTTTCTAGAGTTCGGTCAGTATAGACTGACCCTTTGTCATAATATACCCCCCCCCCCTTAAAAAAAAAAATCAAACAGAAAACAGGTTTTTATCATTGTACAGAATGTGATTAGTCTTCAATTAAGGTTACCTCCACCAGGTGTAAAGAAAACACCATTCTAGTTTTTCTTCCATTTTTAAATAATGTTGGCTTTCACCAGTAATGTATATTAGACAAAAGGTGCAGAGATTTGAAAAGCCGACACCCCAGATGCCTTGTATTGAGTCAGTTCCTCTGCGGATATTTACACCTGATATACTTAGGTGCTTCTCGTGCCCTCCCCATCCTTGGCTGTAATGTTGCCATGACTGATAGACTATCTCTCTTGTTGGGACTATAGAAGAGCTTTGGCTATATCGTATCCATCACCTTGAAAAAGATATGGCTCTTTTTGGAGCAGCGGATGAAAATTCCTCAGGAATTTGTCTTGTTTGTCAGACAGTGTGTTCATAAAGATGGAGATAGCTTGTCGGTTAGCTGGCTGAAAAATGACGGGACGATTCATAAGGCAAGGTGTGTGCCTTTCCTCTGTCTTACAGGAATGCAGTATTTATACAGAATGGTGTCAATGTGTTCTCACAATTGCACCTTCATCTACTGCTGCTTGATGTAAATGCCCAGTATGTGCAGAAGGGGAGGAGATATCACAGCTGAGCTGGAACAAGAGGCCGTGAACTTGCTGTGAATGGAAGAAGGGCACTATATATAGCAAGAGTAAACTTCTTTTTTTTAAATGGGAACTCCAGCCAAAGTGTAGCTTTGCTATGACTTGAATGAATGAAAAAGTTTAAAATTCTACTAGGTGCCTAGTTAAAGTGGATTTAGGATCCAATATTTTTCTTCATGTTAAATGCATGCTGTGATGAACGCCTCTCAGCACACACCCAGAGCAAAGATTTTCCAACATGCTCAGCAACCATCTAAGCACCAGCAGGCTGAGAAGGGCCATCATGGGGCAAGGTTTACTAATCTGTTAACCTTTGCTAAACACACTCACAAGTAGATTGCCACCACGTGCTTAGAAGGAAGCAAGCACAGTTACCTATGACAACAGTTATGATTCTGCTTCTTTTTTTTTTTTTCAAATCATTTTTTATTAGTTTTATCATTATACAAAAGAAAAAACAAACATAAGAACAACACTCAACAGGGGGGAAGGGAGGGGGGACACTTTAAGCTTGAAATTTTAAAGAAAGCACACCATCAGTCCATGAAGCCAATAACATAACAGTTATGAACCATTTGGATTTGCAGAAAATGTGATATTTGTAATATACCACGTAGAATGTTGAAACTCATTAAGGATCGATGAGCTCTCTGCGTTTGTAAATGTGTGTAACATGAATTTGTACCATTGTTGCCAGAAACAAGTGATACGGTCATCCCCCTGAATCTGGGCGTGCAACATCTCTGTATAAAATAAAGTTCTTAAGGAGGTGATGACTTGCTCCAATGTGGGAGGCAGCGGTTGAATCCAATTGCGCATAATCATTCTTCTGGCTGCCAACAAACATACATTAGTCCAGGGTTGTATAGAACGAGTCATATTATTCTGGTGTGTACTCTCCCAGTCGCCAAACAGGAGACGAGAGGGGGTGTTGGGGATAAGGTATCCAGTTACATTAGATATAAACACAATAATCTGACGCCAAAAATGCTCAATATGTTGACAAAACCGAAGACGATGGGAAAGAGAAGCATTAGCTTCATTACATTTGGGACATTGGAAATGCCATTGCCCCTGATTCATCAATAAAATCCGTAGTAAAAGCCTTATTCAGAGTATTAATGTCAGTATGGGTAAGTAAGAGAGGCAAAGTCTGCATGGGATATAATAATTTAGAGAAGGACATCATTTTCACCAAATGGCAGCGACCCAAAAAAGATAATGGCAGGTTTTCCCACATTTTCAATTCCCTCTGTATTTTGGATAGCAGAGGGGGATAATTCAAAGAGTACAAAGAGGAAGATGAACGGCCAATACGCAAACCTAGATATAATATGGAATGAGGTGCAACTTTAAACGGAACCTCAGCCTTCCATCGTTCAGCAACTGTCACAGAGCTGGCCAGAGAGAGAATCTCACTTTTTGTAAAATTTATTTTGAGACCTGAGAAACTTTCATAAGTACAGAATATTGTTTTAATAGTAGTACTATCTCTTCCGGGAGCAGAGGTAAAAATCAAAATGTCATCCCCAAAAAAGGCGGTTCGCAACTCGCAATCATGCACCGGAATACCATGCAGAGAGGGGGTGGCATCCAAATACCTAACCAGCGGTTCCAGTGCAAGATTAAACAAAAGGGGAGATAGTGGGCATCCCTGCCTAGTCCCCCTGTACAATGTGAGGGGACCAGACAGGAACCCAGGTGTGAGTATATTAGCCCTAGGGGAGGCATACATTGCTGCCAATAGTTTTAAGAAGGAACCTCCAAGCCCAACATGGCGGAGCACCCTAAAAAGCCATGTTATGTTCACTGTGTCAAAGGCTTTATGTGCATCTATTGCAATTATGGCCAAATCAGGGTCGGGTTGTCGCTGTTTTGCGATCTCCAAAGCTACCAAAACTTTTCTGATGTTAGTTACTGCAGATCTGCCCTGCACAAAACCAACCTGTGATGGAGAGATAATAGAAGGCAACAACCTAGCCAGTCTATCAGCCAGAATTTTGGATAAAATTTTTGCATCCATGTTTATCAAAGAAATGGGGCGGTAAGATTCTGGTTCACATGGGTCCTTGTCTTTTTTCAATAGAAGCTTTATATAGGCTTCTTGACCGGATTGAAAGTAGATGCCTCCCTCCCACAGGGTGGAGTACATGGCATGAAGATCATCAGCCAACTCCTCTCCAAGAAATTTGTAAAATTCAGCTGTATAGCCATCAGGACCAGGGGCTTTACCATATTTCAGGTGCGTGATAGTCAGTTTAACTTGTTCTTTGGTAATAGGGGCATTAAGCGTCTCCAGGTCAGCTTGCTGCAGTCGGGGCATATTAACCGATGATAAAAATGCAGAAGCAGCTAATTCATCTGTATCAGGGAGTGAGTACAATTCCTGAAAGTAGCGTGCCAGGCAGCTGTTCACCTCCTTAGGCGAGGTGACCATAGTACCCTCAGGTGATCTCAGTTTAGTTATATGTGTAGGTTTATACCTTGCCCTTACTAAATTCGCTAACATTTTGCCCGATTTATTGCCAAATTTATGAAACTCTAAAGATCTGTATTTCGATTTTAGCTGCTCATATTGATAGACCTGCAAGTCAAATTGATGTTTGGAGTCGCGCCATGCCTGTTTAGTACTTGGGGAGGGATTATCAGTGAGCGCTTGTTGCGCGTCTCTAAGGTTCCGTTGGGCCGATAAAAAGTGGGAATGGGTCGTCTTTTTCTTTTTGGCCGTAAAGGCGATAATCTTTCCCCTAAGGAAGGCCTTACCGGCTTCCCAGAAAAGTATCGGTTCATTTCTATGAATTGCATTATGCTGGGTATATTCTAACCATGCTGATGTCAGCATGCCCTGGAACTCAGGATCTTTACATAGGTAGGAAGGGAAGCGCCAGGGTACATAGTCTCCCCTAGGAAAGCAGTCTCTCAGCTGAATAGATATAGGGGAATGGTCTGACAATGCCATGACATGAATCTCTGGGGATTCAAGTCACTCAAAGAGTGCATCTGTACAAAATAAGTAATCCAATCGGGCTTGCGCTATATGAGCCTGAGACACAAAGGTATATTAGCGTTCTAGGGGATGGTATTATCTCCACACATCATTCAGAGACATAGCTTGGGCAAAGTCTGCCAGTACCGAGTGAGATGATGATTTGGCAGTAGGTAGAGTCGGATTAGATTGTCTATCCTCCGATTGCACCATAACGGAGTTGAAATCTCCCCCTACTATTTTGCAAGGGGTAGGGTCCTGAGCCAACCAACTAGAAACTTCCTGGAAGAAGGAGGAGGGAGGTGAATTGGGCGCATATATATTGTAAATAGCTAAATCATATTCAGCTAGTTGAATAAGCAGCCTCAGTATGCGACCAGCTGAGTAACATTGGACCGTTTTGACCCTACCTTGGAAGGATCTATGGAATAAAATCATGGCTCCCGCCTTCCTTTCAACAGAGGGGGTACCATAGACCTCCCCAACCCACAATTTTTTTATTCTATGAAAATCATTGGCACTCAGGTGTGTCTCCTGCAACAAAACAATATCTGCCTTTAGTCTTTTCAGATGACGTAACACGGACATGCGTTTATTAGGGGAACGTAGTCCCTTAACATTCCATGAGACTATTTGCATATAAGTTGGGTACAAGGTTTATACATATCATGAATACCCCAATTGCAGTATAGTGTCAGAAAGCCAGGTATAGGCCATGAATACAAGCAGTTAGGTGCATGGTACTTACAGATCGTAGCAAAGAGTAAGACAACCAGTAAATCAAGCTCATCATAGAGTACAACAGCATATCCAATAAAGCTAGCATGGTTGCTACAGAAACCAAAAGAGAAAACGTGTCCCCCATCAACAATGGAAACATGGGGAAGGGTCAGCAGGGGAACAGGGAGGGAGATACAAACAGTACAAATAAATGACTTTCCTTTTTTCCTCGCAGAGTAATAAAAGTCATTCCAACTTAATAACATTGGAAAAAACATCATTACAGCAGTAAGTATAGGCTCACGCCTCACATAGTGGGATATAATTATGAGGAGTTTCAAATAGAAACAGTAGAGAATAAGGCACTTTGAAGCAAATCTGATCTTGAAATGTGTTATCTCGCCTTTGGCTGCATCGCAGAACGGTGTACATCACGGATCTTCTTGTTGGGGAGACCACCCGATTGCTTAGGTGATTTTGGGGAGTACACCGGGATCATGGAACGCTCATTTTGACGTGGTGGGGAGGTACCAGAATTTACGGATGGCGTAGGGGATAGCTCAGACA
>NC_092864.1:35119840-35147786 GCF_032062135.1 Pyxicephalus adspersus | reverse complement strand
ACATTTTTGTACTGCAGCATCAATTGCCTCTTGTAATGTAGGTTTTAACAATGCAGCTACAGCATCAGCTATTTTTTCAGGCTGTGAGCTCTCTGCAGAGCCAGAGGACTGTACCTGATACTCAGCATCGCTGGAAGCATGTGTGGAGAAGGACGCGGCGGCCATCTTGGAGGGGGTTGAACGGATTTTGTCCTTCTTCCCCATGCTATTCTGGTGTTTGGAGGCGGAGGAGGCTTCCAAAAACCGGTCCATCCACGCACCGGTATGTAAGTATTGTGATGCGGACGAGAGAGAAGAGGTAGTGCCGGCTCATTAGCAGGGAATCCCGGAGGCGAGCGGGAGCCGGGTTCACATGCTGCCTGCTCGCGGGGCGCCGGATTCGGAAGTCCTCCATTCTGCTTCTTTTAATACTGTCTGTGTTACCAGCTGCCACTCCAGATAGGGATGGGTCATGGTTCACTTTTTATAGGTAGCGTTTTAGGAGAGAAGGTTACACTATTTCTACTGAAAACATTCAATGATTTAGCTTACATGAAAAATACTTAAGTGAAAGTTGGTTTGCCTTGGTCTGGGTTGCTGCATACAGTTCAGTGGTTATTCAGGGTCAATGGGTTCCCTGCAGCGCTAATTCTGTCAATGCTTGTCCTTAGCAATAAATAACTTTTTCTATACCCAGAGGAGTGACTGATAGGGCCATCCAATGAGAGAAAGTTGTAGGAGGTCTTAGAGGGTGTGTTCACATGGTTTATGATGCTTTGTGGACACACCTAGGTTGCTCTTTTATTAGCAAGATTCAAAATTCCCTATGTTCAGATTTTAGGAACTGCCAACCCCCAGATTATTATTTGGTACAAAATATAAAGATCAAAGAGACCAAACTAGGCATGTCTGGGACAGGCTAAAGAGGGTTTAAATGTTTTCCTGAGGCCTAGGAGACTAATTCTTGGTTCCAAAATGCTTACAATAATGATCCAGATATGAATTAGAATCCTATAACTTTGTACGGAACTGTATGGTGGAAATTTGAAGATTAATAATATATGTGTTCCTGAATACAGCTCAGAAGTTTGTCAGAGGTAATATCACCACCCTTATCTGCCAGATCCTGAGATTTATAACACCCGAAGAGACAGAATTTCCACTTTTACAATGTGTGTTGTAAACTGACAGATCTGGAAGTATGTATTGGTGGGAAATAGCCCATACTAGACACAGGCCCCTAAAGAGGGACTACTGTACCTTGATGGGAGAATCTATCTATTGGGAGTACTCTCCCCAATATCACACATGGATGCTGTATAGTTGTAACATTTATAGCTATTTAATTACAGAAATCCTGGTACTCCAATTGATGATGAATTCTCTTTAGAAGAATGGCACAATCTTGGATTAGACATCATCCAGGGTCACAATCTTCTCCCCAGATTGAGATGGTGAGATTTGAGATGGTGTGATGATGAGATTTATAATTCCGGTGCCTAAGCAGTTCTTGTGCAGAGCTGTATTTAACAAAGGTCAGTCCCTGCTTTAGAGAAGACTGGGAAAATGATCCCTCCTGCCTGCAGCAGGCTGCTGGCATTAGGTCAAGGCAAAGTTACTGGAATGAAGCTCAAAGACTATTTTTTCTGAGGGTAAAAGGTGAAGTTTTGAAAAATCGTATTGTTTCTGCATTTTGTTACATTTCAAATGTATTCACATGGACTTGTAAAGCTGCAGAAAAGTCCTTTTTAATGGGTATGTACATTTTAATCAATTAACCTATTTTATTCATTCATCAAATACCTGTTGATCTTGTGCAGTGATCGCCCAAATCAAATTAGTTTGGAGTAGGGGTTTCGAAGGCAGAGTATAGGTCAGACAGGTTATAAAAAAAAACATCAAAGCTTTTTTTATTCAACAAATAATTGTATTCATCATTTGAAGGTAATGATAGATATAACAGGTCACATGCAATGAGCAGTTACACAAGCTGACTGAAGTTCTGTAAAAAGAACATAATTAATCCAATTTGTATAAAGATAAAGGGTAGTCATTTTTAGTCCCAACACATTTCGCACAAACATGCCTCTTCAAGAAATAAAATCAGACTTTTTCCCAGAAGATTCACATGCAGAGTCAGCTTATAAACCAGACCTCAGATGAAATTGAATCAACATAGGTATTAATACCTGTTGATCTGGTCAGAAATTCAGAGCTGCCCTGTGTCCCATGCACACTTACTGGCCCTGATTTATGAAAGCTCTCCAAGGCTGGAGAGAATACACTTTCATCAGTGAAGCTGGATGATTCAGCAAACCTGGGATGGATCTGGTCAAGGATTCAAAGCGTTTGCAAGCAAATAGCAAATGATTTTTAAAAACCCATTCCATGTTTTCTGGATCACCCAGCTTCACCTCTGAAAGTGTATTCTCTCCAACCTTGGAGAGCTTTCATAAATCAGGCCTATTGTGTTATCTCAGAGCCTCCCATCAGATCTTACTATGGGCTACAAAACTATTCCCTCCATGTTGTAGGACTGAGGAGGGGGATTCTGTTGCTTTACAAAGTACAGCTGGGTAAGACTGGCACCATCTATTGCAAAGTCAGTCAAGAAAAGGCATTGTATAGCCACCTAAAAAAAAAACTTAGGCTTGAGTGCTTTTTGGCAGATCTACACGCTCTTTTCTGTACCTGCATGGTCTTTAGGAGGATTAAAAATGTGCATCGCAGAGATATACTTTATGGTTTTGGATTCTATGGTTATTCAAACATAGCTTTTTTACCATACTAGCTAGGAACAGACAGCGAAAATAAAAAGATTACACTGCCACTACAATAGAACAACATGCACTTTCTATATATATATATATATATATATATATATATATATATATATATTCAAAACGGAAAAGAAATAGCTAGCAGTGGATGATGGACTTTAATACAAAATTTCCCTTATTGCAATTTCTTTCAATTATTTTCTTGTGGTCCGTAGAGTAGTGTGGAACTGATACAAGTTGGTAAAAGATGCCCAAATCGTTCTTTTTTCAAAAAGTATAAAAGTTTATAAAATTCCACAAGAATTACTATTTTTGTGTCCATAGCCATTGCTGTTATTAAATTGTGCTTTTATTATATTGTGTTATCTTTTTAATTATTTTCAGAAAAAACTCAACAGATCTACATATTCAATAGGTGTCAAGAAGGTGTATCTCAGCCTGCGGAGCAATTCCACTGTACTTAACGGACAAATTTTCTCCAAAATATCCCTGTAACTTCATGAAGCTTATTTATTAAAAAACTAAAGGATGGAAATATATGCTACACTGTTTTAGTCCTGATTTTTAAAAACCTAATGTTAGGAACAGCTTATCAGGTTCCGTGGTGTGCACCACCACCATATCCCACACAGCCTAATTTGTCCAGCAATGTCACTTACAGCAGGAAGGACAATAAAGAAATAGCAGCAGCCCCTGCCTCCCTTTAGTCATGCAGCCCGATGTATTATATCAGCATCCCTAGCACACACTCTGAGGCTGTGCACAGCTGAAGGGGATTTAAGAGGCTGACCAATTCCGGATAAGCGTTTTGTAAAACCTAATCTCCACAATATATTTATAAAAGAGGGAAAAGGTTTTGTTTCTTGGTGATAAGGTGTCCGAAAGTGGAGAACAAAGGAGCCTAAACACCATTTATGTGGCGATCAAATGCTCCATTGACGTGAACAGGGTGCATGAAACAAAAAACCCTACCGGTCCGTTGTGGACTTTAGCAATGTTCATTTTTAGTGGTGAACATTATCTGCATGGTGGTGCAAATGATCTAAACTAAAAAAAACTCTCTCAGCTGTGCTTCCGCAGGTCCCTTGATCCCTGTGGAGGTTTCCTGGATTGGGTCCGCTCCATTCTGTATTACACCCCTTTGCACTGGGCGCCACCATATTCTTTCCTCTTCTTCTTGCACCTGCCTACATTACCAATCTTGCACTGCGTAGGTATAGAAATATTTAACAAAATAATATTTATCTGCAAAAAAAAAAAAAAAAAAACATAGCATCATCAAACATACATAATGTTTAATGTGTTGCATACAAAATAGTGAAAATATTAAAACCACAACATAGGTTGCTCTTCTTGCACTTATCAAGTGAAATATGCAAGACACTTTATTCATACATTAGAATATCCTTTAACCAACATCCCCAAATCTCCACTTGTTCAGCAAAAGGATGCTATATTTCTTGCATTTTTCTCTATCTGCATGTTTGGCCCAACAGGAGAAACTCAAATATAAAGACCTGTGACCTTAGGGATCAGTCTTGCAAAATCCAAGGACCAAAGAGTGAGGCACAGGGGCCAAATCAGTACAGAATATATATGTGTCCCACCTTGAATCATGTCTATGCATTTAAGGAACCCCACACAGCTGCCTAAATCTGCCAACCTTGGCAAATATGTCAACCTGCTCCTGATATTTCGTGCTCTGTGTGCTCAAAATAATTGAATTGACAAATCATAAATGCACTAGCAGGTGTCACAAAATGTGATAAAATCTGATAACTTTAAAAAAACCTGTTGTGAAAATATGCTGCTTACCTTTTTGTGTTAAGCTCCATTGTAATATATATGCCCTTCCATATTTCGGCTGCTAAATATAAAAATATTTAAAAATACAAACTGTTTTCTTTAAGCCATATTTTAGATCATTCTACCTAATGAGTGGCTGAAAAAAGCTGCAAATCTGTTGCATTTATTTTAATTTATTATTTGCATGTTTCTCGCTTTTCTTTCTAGTTATCAGTCTGGCTAGAATGAACTTTATTGAAGTTGTTAATTATTTTGCATATAATAGGATTTCATGTCAGATGAGGTAAAAAAAAGTGCTATTCATGTGCATTAATTATTCAATAATACACGTTCCTTTAAACTGCAGTATTTAATCCCTGCACTGCCAAGGGGCCCAGAACGCATTACTCTGCATGTAATGGAATTGTTCTCTGATTAGACCAGGAAATATATTTACAGCTCTACCCTTGTTACTTCTGCAAATGGAGAAATGCAGCATAGAAATTGACAAAGTGAAACATATGCAAATGCATATATGTATGCATCTATCTATCTATCTATCTATCTATCTATCTATCTATCTATCTATCTATCGTATGGCGTAATGAAATAAAGCACATGACAATTTGCTCCCAAAATGAGACCATAAAACCTAATGCTGAACTCTGGAAAAAATGTTTTGTACTCAAGCAGCGATCCTCTTCCCAACTTACAGGGTTGATTGTTCTTTCTAGGGCAGTGTTTCTCAACTCCCTCCAAATGTTGCTAGGGGTTCTTTGAGGAATGAGCAATTTGTGACTCTCGGGTCAGTTATCACTAACACCCATTATCTTTCTGGCTATGTATACACATGAGAGGATACGGTCAGGCTTGTCTTCGGTGAGAATCTGTCATGTGTACAACTGTCACCCAACATCAGGTGGATCCATGAGTGACTGATGGAAAACAAATGCTGTAAAAGTCAGAGCAAAGCATGGTGCCGTGGTGCCGATCCATCAATCTCCCCCATCCCCTCTCCATTGAGCAAAATGAAGATGAAATTTGCAAGAAAACACATTATATATGGTAATGCATTATTCATGCATTACTGTATCCTTTTACCAACGTTCCATAATCCCCTATATGTTCATCATAACAATGCTGCAATTCTTGTATTTGTTACTACACGTTTTGCCCAACAGGAGAAACCCAAATATAAGAACCTGTCAGGGTCAAAAATTGCAGGTGTGTACATAGCCTAAGAGTGGCATTCTTCCTAATGACCACCACACTAATGTACTGTGAGCTGTGGATATAGTAATAATATCTAATATCTAAAATAATTATTACAGAAGAAAATATACATTACAAAAAAAATTGCGATAAACCAGGCAGGTAGTTTATTGCAGAAGAGACAGGCTATATTCATATTTCCATCCCTGTTTGCAATCATTTCTACAATGCAAACTAAGCTGGACATACATTGCTCATTGTATGATGCCAGATAACCCTGTATACCCCCAGCACCTCTGTTACTTAAAACCTTTCACATGGAGTTTTCCTTTAAGCTAGAATTGTGTGAGGAGAGGGGCAGATGTGCACTATAGGAGGTTTGTAGGGAAATATTTGGGAGGAATCTCATTGTGTATCTTTCAGGCCTGGAAAGTTACATAAAGTCACTGCCAGCTTTCCTCTCCTCTCCCAAAATCCAGGCAATGAAAAATTATATTGCAGTGATATCATGCACCATAAAACAACATCTTTACAGAGACATAAGTAATGGTGAGACATAAAGAAACAAAATATCGCCTTTTATAGGAGCTGCAACACACAGCAATAAAGTACATGTATTGAAGGACACTAATCTGTCGTCTGATTACAATCTGTATGAGGACTCTGGGACTTATACTAAACTATAGGTAGCCAGCAATATCAGGGAACTGTTGGTATTACCCAGAAAACAATACAACTGTGATAAAAGCAGACAGACCATTCAGATGTTTTTGTTCCCTGGATGTCATGCCTATCCTTTGGCTTTAACATGCAACTGAAAGACCTTTGGTTTTCTAAAGAAATGTGTAGTGTATAATTGCCTTTATTATTTTTACAATTTGTTTTATTTTTTACCTGCTTGTTGCAGTGCTGCTGATCTCTTGTTGCCTGTTCCAGTTTGCATGCACTCCAATGATGGCTGAATGGGGTTTTTCAAGTTCTCTTTCCTGATGGTAACATTACATATGGCACCCCAACACACAAATACCATAGGAACTGGTGGGCCTGCATTGCAGCCCACCATGGTGTACATATCACATGTCCCATAAAAAAGTTACTGCACATCCAATTGTTGAGCATTGTGATGTGTTGTCAGCCCTTTTATAATATATGGTCTGTCCCTAAAGGAATGCACTTTAATGCGCATGCAACATATATTATTGCACATGTGTTCACATAATTCAACAGAAATGTGAGGGATAAAAGGACCTTGATGAGTCATTAACCAAAAAAAAAAATATACATAATGTACAGGTATAAGGACTCATCTGTACTTTTGTTCTGGATCAAGCAAACTATAGAATGAGCCAGCTAACTGGCACTGCAAGGCTGAGACCTACTATTCTACTAGGTAGAATGATATTTACTGGCTGTAGAACTATAGGTCCGATCCAGATTAGAATGTCTTTCTAGAGAGACCAAGCAGGAGAAGTCACAAAGTTTCCTTCTAAATAAAGATAGTTACACCCAACATCTTTATGAATAGAACACTGCAAAAAGACCCATTTATTTCTTCCAGGGCTGGTAGGAGAGTGGATTTTTATAGTTCTTAGCATAAAAAACACAAAACATATATATACACAGATAAAAACTAAAATTTTTGGGAAAAATATTTTACTAAACATGACAGAAACTCTCGAATTTGATACATTAAAGCAACCGTTGCAGTCAAACACCAAAAGCAAGATTATCACGGGTTGATTTCTGAGCTACGATTGCTCCTGTTGACCCAACACGTTTCGCAAATGTGCTTCATCAGTGGAGATAGAAAATGTGGGTATAAGTATGGGTAAAAGCATTTATATAACATATCATATATCTTCTATATGTCCTATATAAATATGGATAATTTAGTGCTACACAATGGAATGTGTAAAGAATGGTTAGTTATTCTAGTAGTGGATGCACTTTTAGAGGGATTCTATTGAATGTCTCTTTTCAGCAAGGCAGCCTTTCCAATGGAGCTCATAGTTCCAAATGGAGTTGGATCAGAGGGAAACTAGAATATTATAGAGGATTAGCATGCAGATCATAGAATACCTTATATATGGAGAGAACACTGCTTCCATGCATGGGAAAGGGTCCTCCTCTGCAGCATTTTGGCACAAGACAGGAACGCTATGACATTGCACACCTTTTTTGTATGTACCTGATTTTAAAGCTCACTAGAACATCCACTGATAGATCTTTGACTGAGATCTTTGGAGAGAAAGGAACAACAAGTGCAGAGAAAAGGTGGACAGGTTGCCTTGCTTCCAAACAAAAAGTTATAGTTTGGAGCAATTCTACAATGGCAGGTTAACTTTGCTAGACAGAAAAAAAAGGAGCCCATAAAAATAATCTGTAATACCAACGGCTAACTTTGGGAGTTCAGTAGGATCTGTATAATAAGTAGAATTAATGTATACTCACAAAGAAAAAAAAACACAGACAGTACATATTTTTTTTAACAGAAGGAAATGAAAAAGTATATTATATTGTGTCAGGGATCCATGCTGAACACACAAAATGGCATTACCTCGGTAGATTTGTGCGCCGCTGTGAGAAAACGGCAAACGGATATATTACAAATATTCCAGAAGCAATTCTTTGGGGGATGCGGTGCCTTGTGGTGCGCTATCTAAATTGGATGTCTCCTTGAAAGGCTGGGTGCATAAGTAAAATCGTATTATCTGTGGCTAGCCCGTACTGTTAAAGATGTCATTTTTTTAGGGGGTGATGTTAAAAGAATAACGTTTACAACTGTCTCCGCATTCAGAACTAACAGCATCCCGGGCCAAATATATATTCTTAATCAAGGGATTATAGCAGTTGGCAGTACCACCTGGGACACTGTCTTTGCGAAAGCACTTTTATCATGATGAAATGTTTTATCTTGCTGAAACATCCTGCATTTGAAAACTACACAAAAAGCAGCATGTGAGATTTATCCGTGTTTGTGTGTGTAAAAAAAAAGACACAAAAAAAGAACATACAAGGAATCCAAATGAGCAGGTGAAAATGGAAGAGAATGCTGCTACTCTAAACGTTACAGGCTGATTGAAGGGTGCAGTTTTGGAGTGATAAAAATAATACATTGGATTTGATTTTAACGAAAACTATTATACACTGCATAACCATTAAAATCCACAAACCAGTTGTAGCAATGTTTAGATTTGGGATGCCTGTGAGGACAGTTTTAAATCTGGGGTGCCTGTGGGGCAGTGTTTTGATCTTGGGTGCCTGTGGGAACAGTGTTATGATCTGGGGTGCTTGTGGGGGTCAGTATTATGATCTGGGGTGCTTGTGGGGGTCAGTATTATGATCTGGGGTGCTTGTGGGGGCAGTGTTATTATCTGGGGTGCCTGTGGGGTCAGTTTTATGATCTGGGGTGCCTGTGGGGACAGTTTTATGATCTGGGGTGCCTGTGGGGGCAGTTTCGATCTTGGGTGCCTGTGGGGGCAGTGTTATGATTTGGGGTGCCTGTGGGGGTAGTGTGATCATCCAGGGCAACTATAGGGACGTGGTATGATCTGGGGTGCCAATGGGGTCAGTTGTTTTTTTTACCTTGGGTGTCTGTGAGGGTCACTGATATGATCTGGGGTGCTTTTGGGGGTCAGTGTTTTGACCATGGGTGCCTATGGGGGCAGTGTTATTATCTGGGGTGCCTGTGGGGGCAGTGTTATATTCTAGGGTGCTTGTGGGGGCATTGTTATGATCTAGGGTGCCTGTGGGGGCAGTGTTTTGATCCGGGGTGCCTGTGGGGTCAATGTTATGATCTAGGGTGCCTGTGGAGTCAGTGTTTTCAGTGTACATTAGGGCAGTGTTATGATCTGGGTTGACTGTGTGGGTTGCATGAGCTGTGGGGCCCGTGGGTGCAGTGTTTTAATCTAGGGTGCCTGTGGGGATCAGTGTTTTGATCTTGGGTGCCTGTAGAGGCATTGTTATGATCTGGTGTGCCTGTGGGGTCAATGTTATTATCTGGGATACTTGTGGGGTCAATGTTATTATCTGGGTTGCTTGTGGGGTCAGTGTATATGTTCTGGGGTGCTTTTGGGGGCTGTGTTATGATATGGGGTACCTGTGGGGGCATTGTTATGATCTGGGGTGCCTGTGGGGGTAGTGTTATGATCTAGGTGATTGTGGGGGCTGTGTTATGATGTTGGGTGCCTGTTGGTGCAGTGTAATGATCTGGAGTGCTTGTGGGGCATTGTTATGATCTGGGGTGCTTGTGGGGGCAGTGTTATGATCTGGGGTGCCTGCGGGGGGCAGTATTATGATCTGGGGTGCCTGTGGGGGGCAGTGTTATGATCTGGGGTGTCTGGGGGGGGCATCGTTATGATCTGGGGGGCCTGTGGGGGCGTTGTTATGATCTGGGATGCCTGTGGAGGGATTGTTATGATCTGCTGTGCCTGTGGGGGCAGTGGTATGATCTAGGGTGCCCGTGGAGGTCAAAGTTTTAATCTTGGCTGCGGCACTGTTATAACTTTGGGTGCCTGTGGGGTCAGTGTTATGCTCTAGGGTGCCTTTGGGGCATTATGATTTGGGGTGGCTGCGGGGTCAATGTTATGATCTGGGATGCCTGTGAGAGCAGTGTTATAATTTGGGATGTCTGTGGGGTCAGTGATTTGATCAGGGGTGCTTTTGGGGGCAGTGTTTTGATCTGGGGAGCCTGTTGGGCAAAGTTATGATCTGGGGTGCCTGTGTATTTGGACAGAAATAAATGTTGTGATATGCTTCCAACGTAGAAGCAAACACTTTAAAAATGACTTTTTTTGGCCAGGCAGTTTATGGTAAGTGTTACAGAACTAACCTATTATATAGAAAGAGCAATAAAGATGGTCTATGTGACCATCATTGACCTTCCCAGGGACACATGACTCACTAATTTTTTTTACTCCTTGATCTTTTTCTGATAGTGAACCAGGTTAGATGGTCCAGATCATGGCAATGACGTGATGAAATGGCTCCCTACTGTGCTACTGTCTCTTTGGTTAATCTTTGATGCTCTGAGAGTCCTTTATCATGTAGTAAATGTTTATTTGTAAAGCAAATATTTTATGATTTTAAGTATTTAAACTGATGTTTTAATATACTGTATATGCAATATGAATTTTGATAAAGCATCAATTTAAATATATTAGATAGATAATATCAATATAAAAGAAGAGAACTAACCCAAAACCTGCAGTTTTGCAGGAATGCAGTTTCACCCATTTTTAGTTAATTGATGCCTGGAGCTGCTCTTAAAGCCAAACTTTGGGAACTAAGAACTCCAAGATAAATTTGCGGATAAAATACATATTGGGAGTTGGTTTAGTGTCACAGATCCCCGCAAGTCCAGGTCACCTGTGCCTCCTTCTTGCTCACCTTCCTTGCAACCCCCCGGCTGCCAGCACCATCTCTAACTCTGGATCCAACACTCCAGAGAACCAGAGTATTCCGCAGACTCGCTCCCTCTGCTGGCCAACATCTAAAAAACACCTGAGACCATCCCAGCAACAGCACTCCCTCTGCTGGTGGGATTGATGTCTGCTGCTCTCTTGATCCACACCCATCTTCCCTTCTTAAGGAAGTGACCTGACAACAGGAAGTTGCCTAAGCAAGGAGTTCTTTGGCTCTACTTCCAGGTTACTGTTATTTATCTCTATTGTACCCGATTCTCCGTGTACTGACCCCAGCTCGTTCCTGACTACTCCTGCTTGCCGCCCGTCCTGACCATCCTTGTTCGCTGCCAGTCCTGACCTTTTGGCTTGTCTGACTACCCTCCTGGATTTCTATTTTGTACTACGCTTCAGTGCCTGCTTGTTGGCGGGCACCGGGGTCGCAACCTGGCAGTAGCTTGCCCACAACATCCTCACCTCTAGAGGCTCTGTAGAAGACCAAGCTAGTGCTTAGACCCTGCGCCCCGTGCATGTCTCCACCCACAGGCTTTGTGGAGCCGTGACAGTTTAGTTACCAACTGATTTTTATATTTGCCTAAATCTGTCCTAAAACCTATAAAGCCTTTGCAGACTAAACAGCCAGATGAATGGCCTAACATTTGTCTACTGCAGTTAGGGCTGCCATCAGAAATTTCTGGGCCCCATACTGGGCAAACTTCCTGGGCTCCACTCCCCCATGTCAATAGTTTCAGCAAAAGTCAAGCCTATTTGATCAGAACCTGGTACAAAAGTACCCTTTGATCAATACAAGGCAATACAAGATGGTCACCTTTGTGTCCTCAGTCTGTAACTGGATAATGGAGATGCAGCAGAAAACTGGTTAGCTCTACCCATTGTACACTCTCCTCCTGTCAAAAAATTCCCGGTCTGCACATGTGCATGCAGCATACCTGATTGGCTCCTAGTATTCCCAGAGTGCCGCTGTTCAGGGAATCAGAGGAGCTCGGGTAATTTAACCCACCTGCATATAACCAAATCCCAGCTAACATTTTGCAGATTGATTATTCTAATATCTATTATGGTGTAAAAATACATACCTTGTGTGGGACAACCCATATTAAAGACCGACAAACCGATCACATGATCACCTAAAATCACCAAAATTATTGTCAGTACAGTCAGCTGAATGCAGCGCACCTCAATAACTGTTATTCAGTATTGTCAGTCTAATCTTTTAAGGCTCCCACAGCTGCAGTAAGTGAGAAATTACGAGCCCGGTTCCCCGACGTCTCTGTATATCTCATCTCCCATTGATCGCTGCAAATTCCACATAAGTGCAAAAATTTTATGGTGAATTTAATTGAAAATGAGTAATGGCAAGCTGCAAAAATATGTTTAAGCATTAAAAAAGGTGACACGGAGGGTCAGGCTAGCTTGGAATTATCACTGCACTAAAGAGGGTCTGATAATGGCCTGCTTTATGTCTGCTGTCAGCCTAATTTTAAATGGATGGCAGTGAGAGCGTCCGTAGTTATTAGGGGCTGCCCTGTAAAATGCAGCGGCATCTGACATCATCAATTGAAAAAAGGTAGTCAGGGAAAATAAAAGGTAATTGGCCAGTAGCAGAGAGCTCGTTTCCAACATAATGACGGGCGAGCGTTAAATCAGACATGGCTCAGCAAATCATAAAACAACAGCAGCAGAGGTGACGTCCCTGTGGTGGATGTCATCCATTAATCACTGAAATGTATCATTTTCTTTTATTGATAACCCACTGCTGTGTTTCCCTGGAATTGTTGATCAGTTCCATTGCATTTTACAGAAGTTACTTAAAGGGAAACTATTGTCATTCGGATGCACTTTTCTTTATTCTTAAATTGATGCACTTTAAATGTATCTAAAGCCAAGAATAAAAATGTAAAGCGGCCCTTTTATTCCCTGGGGGGTTGATAATTTAGGTTTATGTAAGTGGGATTCAGGACTGCATACTGTGTACAATATAAAAAATAAGAAGATTTCTATAAACTATATATGGCTGATATCCAGGTGCCTTTGAATAAGTATGAGCCCTTGCACCAACAGCCTAGGAGTTGCTCTCCTTGAGTCTTTACATCCACAGTCTAGGAGAGGTACTCCTTAGGCCCTTGCACCCGAAGGAGCGTACCGCGCACCTTTAGCCTTTGCCCCCACAGCTTACTACAGGTGTAGTAATCCTTGGGTCTTTGCACCCACACCCTAGGAGCAGTACACTTTGGGCCTTTGCACCCTCAGCCTAGAAGATGTACTCCTTAGATTTTGCACCTACAGCCCAGTGGGGGTAATCTTTGGAACTTTGCACCCACAACCTAGGAGCAGTACTCTTTAGGCCTTTGCACCCACATTCTAGTAGTGGTAGTCCTTGGACCTTTGTCTCCACAGCTTTGAAGAAGTTCTTGGACTTTTTGCATCTATTGGCCGTACTCCTTGAGCCTTGGTACCCACAGTCTAGGGGAGGTATTCCTTGGAGCCTTACACCTACAGTCTAGGAGTGGTGCTTCCTAGACCTTTGCACCCATAGCCTAGGAGCGAAACTCCTTAGACTTTTGCACCCACAGCCTAGGTGTTTTAGATGAACTCTTTGGGTCTTTGCACCCATGGCTTAGAGACTTCTGAGTCTATATATATATATATATATATATTTATATATATATATATATATATATGTATATATATATATGACTATAGAGACTTCTGAGGTCTTTAAGTACTTCTTGGACTTTGCACCCATGGTAAAAAAAATCACCAAACTTTGGACTATTGCCTTTGGGCTTTTGCATTCACAACCTTGGAAAACCCACAGCCTAGGTGCAGTACTACTGCTCCTTTGTTGCATGGAGGTTTTTGCTGTGGGTTCCTCTGGTCCAGACCTGGTGAGTGGTTGTTCTTAATGGACTTCAGTCTTTTTTTTTAACCCTTCTTATCTGCAGACACTTTTTTATTTGTTCCTATTTTCATAAAATGTCTCAATTGTCAATGTTTTCATAAAATGTCTCAAATTGTCAATGTATTCCTGCTCTTTTTCTCACATCCACATTTTATGCTCATTCCGCAGCAGACCTGATATAGCTTTCTCTTTAAAGACTTCTAGCAAAGGATTTTACAGCTGGAATTTATTATCCCTGGTGTTTCGAATTGTTAAGTTTTAGCAAGCTTCCTTCCGCCTAGAAGTAATTTGCGCGCAGTGTGAAGATGAACCCAGATAAAAAATTCTCATCTAACTTTAACTTAATTATGAAATGACAGCATCAGACATAAATATACTTACACTTAAAATCAGCATGGCACAGGATAAAACCTTTCAAAGAGGCTTGTGTGATCTGTCATAAAGCTATGTATTTAATGGAAAGCTGTGTAATTATGAACACTTCTGTTCTGCCGTGTTTAAAGCGTGGGGGTTTTCAGCGAGACATGTAACATGTATATTTAAACAGACTCAGAAGATCCTGACCTGATGTCATTTCATGAAAAGCTGCAACATCTATACTTCAATTGTATGCGGTACCAAAAACCAGAGGTTGGAACTTGAGTTGTGCGACTTGGACTTGAGTCGACTTAAGTCACCTAATGAATGACTTGCAACTCAACTCAGGGTTTTCACCAGCAACTTGCAACTCAACTCGGAACTTGCTTTTTCTGGTGACAGCTGAAGGGGGAAGCAAGGAAGGCAGTGAGGCTTCTGTAACATACTACCGCCTTCCTCCCCATGGTTCTTGCATTCTAAGTTTTCTCCTCTGACAGCTGAAGGGGGGAGGCTGTGTAACAAAAACCTCACTTCCCTCCTCCCTTCTCCATTCGCCGGTCAGAGGAGAAATCTGTGGACTTAGAATGCGATCCTGTGCTCAAGAACACGATCAGAGCTCTGTTTCTATATGGGGACAAATGAGGATAAATGAAATGACTTGACTTGGGACGCATGGATGTGCAAAATGTGCCACTGCATGTGGGTCCTGGGCCCTCCTCAGCCAACAGGAGCACCAATAGGGGCACCAAGTCAGTTTGGCAAACAAACTCCAAGTGGGTTCTGTATAGGGCCCACTGTTAGCTACTAGATAGGTAGATAACTGCCACTGGTGGCAAATGTCATGACTGGGTAAAAGTCTGGCTCTGTCTTGGAATGTTCCACGATAGTCTATCTTCTCCAGTCTTGGAGAGCTTTAATAAATCAGGCTCATCCTATACACAAAATATTTCCTATAGTTGCAATGAAACAAAATTTGACATTTTGTGAATTAGTACTTGAAAATGGGAAAACAAATTGAAATAAGAAGTTCATTTTTATACCATACATTGTAAAATAATAGCAATTAAACACATGATTTACATTTTTCTCACCAATAGCAAAGTTTTGCTTTTAATGTAGCCTTATACAGACTTTAGCATATAGAAGCTAAGAAATAAAAAATGAAACACAAGACTGCCACTGATTTAAAGACGTTAGCTGCTGGAACCTCAGAGATTGATAGCGTAAATGGAATCTTTCAGTTGAAGCCTGTGTCCTGTATCAGAGCTCGGGGATTGATAACACTCCGTATTATCAATCTCACAGCGGTAAACGGACTTCTCTTCTCTCATGAAGAATGAATCAAATTAAATACCGTGACAAAGAATGGATTAAGTAGTGCAAAACAAGTGAAGAATAGCATATGAAGTGCCGGTTCCTAGAGATAATCCCAAACTGCTTGATTATACATTGACTACAACACCTGAAAGATCAAAGGCTCCGGTGGAATTACTCCCAAGAATCCAAAGCGCGTATAATAATTGATCGGCTGCCCGTAATTAATCATCTGCTTAATTAATCTGAAAAGTGTAGCTTTTAAAGGTTTGAGCAGTGAAAATAGAGGATTATCACAAGCAGCTGTCCTGCCATGGCAGCTAAAATGACTAATATATTCTGACATGTTAAAAACTGGATACCTTGGCAGAAGGTGGTGGGGGGGTTAAGGACTGGAGGGATGAGTGAAAAGTCAGTCTTAGACATGGGGTATTTAAAGTCAGTGCACATTTTGAGTTTTTTATTGTGATGTTGATATGTTTGAGAAGATATTTTTACTTTCATTCTGTACCAAATTTTGTTTCTGGGGTTTTTTTATATACAGGTTAACACAGGTAAGCACTCCTCCAGTGCAGGGGTGTCAAACTCTGACCCGCAATGGCCTTTTTTTGGCCCCTAAAGAGTTCTGAAAATAAACTACATCTGGCCGGCCCGCGTTACCACCTTACATTATGATTTTCAATACGTGCAATACATAGACATTATTCCTGTACACCCATCATGTGATACAGTCTAGGCAAGGATCACATGGTGCCTGACTACCAGGGGCATTGTGTTTGTTTCAATCCATTAGGGACTGCATAGTGTAATATTTAGTGTCAGGCAAACTTGTTATGTGAGAGGATGAACAACACACAGGCTGCATAGATAGATAGAAATTAGTCTTTTCACCCTAAACGGTGTGTAGAGGGGTTTGTTTTTGTTAGTTATGGATGAAGTAGTAAACTTCCTCAATTTTTTAATACATTTCAAGTTTGGCCCCTGACTTGGTCTAAGTTTTTAATTTCAGCCCTCTGTGTATTTGAGTTTGACACCCCTGCTCTAGTGGTTGTCTGGTAGGGTCATGCAATTAGCATCAGTTTTACAGGCTGCTCTCTCTCACATTTGGGAAAGGGCAAAGATGCTTGTTGGGATCATGTATCGATACATGAGAAATATATATATATAAATATTTTTACATATCTATATTGTGGGATTGCCTGTAGCAATGGGTCAGAAGATAGCAGTAAATCAGACAGCAGACTTTAAAATTGCAGTTGAAAACAGTCTCCGGCCTGTTTATTTATTAGCACCAAACAAAAGAAATGGCTCAGCTGAGCAACTACATACCTTTACTGAGATAGTCCCTCTCTGACTAACAGTAAAGCAGTTTAAAGCATAACCAATACAAGGCAGCCTTTAGATAACAAAACAAGCATGTTCCACTCACATGTAATCGTTGCTGTTCCCTCACAGAGCTGGGAACTAACTAGGCTCCCCTTCTAAAAATGACCTCCTCTTAAATTGCACCTGAGACCAGGTGCACATATCCCAATCAGGATTGGCCAAGCAACCCACCCTTCACTTTCCTTGGCCGGCTCTAGGGCCCTAAAGACCCAGGTTTTTTCTCTTAAAAAATCTCTACAAACAAATGACCACTCTGTTTCTCTGAAGCCTTTTATACAGGTAATACCTCAGTCTGGGTGCTACATATACCCCATCCCAGACCTTTTCTGACAGGCACTGCAAGACCTATATATTATATATACTGCACGATATATATAAACAAGTAAACACAAGTATTATAGTATTATATAGCAAACTCATTCCCCTGTTTCTGCACAAAAATTATATAAAGGACGTTATCCTAATGACGAAACATACATTTATTTAAATATTAAACAATTAATTTTGTTGGTTTTTATTTAGTTTTGATTGAGTAGAATATTTTTTAAACCATGTTAAGTTAAATTTGCTTATTGTATTGTTGAAAAAGGTTGCCTTCACTTCCTGTCCCAGAACAGGAAGTAAAAGAAAAAAAATGTCCATATTGGATACATACTGTTGTTTTAATAATTAAAAATTATGGAATAAACACATAAAATAGGTAAAACACAACATAGATATGACTATTTGTATTTGAATCTGGTAAGTTGGTTTAATGCTTAAGAGGCAATTTGTATGGCAACTATATGAGAACAAATAGGAACCAAGTGGTGTGGATGCCACAATGGATGTATAACATGGATGACACCAATCAAAAAACTTTAAATATAGCTGAAAATTTTGTTCACGTGGGGCACGTTCCCAAAAGTCATTTTGACCACTATTCTTTACCGAATATAAGTGAGTATTAAAGTTTAAAAGACACCAGAGATTGTTGATCCAGGGAACATCTGATTGCCTTATAGGATCAGGAAGGACTTCCTCTGGGTCAACAATGTCTATAGGGTTTTTTTATGGGATATATTTTTGGGGGGGGATATGTCTATTTTTGGGATATGTTTCCCTAGTGGTTGAACTTGAATTTCTTGATGTCTTTTTTTACCCTATGTAACTTTCCCAAGCAATTTTGGTGACCATAGTCAGGATCTTTGCGATTATTTTTCAAAATCGACAAAGAATATTTGCAAAATGGTGAATGTTAAGCCCACTTAATGTAAAAATGTCTCCATTTGCAAAAAGTGGATTTTCACAGTGAAAGCAATTTCGGGAAAATCACCTGACCATCCCTGTTGACTGCTATATTTTAACCAATAGAGTCCAGCAAGAATATAATAAATTGTAAACTAATTGTAACTGTTCATTATAAATAAAAGAGACAGGCTCATGGTTCATTGCTTTTTGTAATGCAGGGGGTAATTTGTCACTGCTATCTAAATGCATTACATAAATAATAAGATTCAAAAACCTAAAAAAAAATGCATGGGGGGTCTACAACATATAAATAATAACAACATCCTAATAAAGCTTCAGTTATCCAAATGGCTCAAAAATGGAAACCTTATCGGCACCTATTTATCAGACGCCCATAGAATACATTATCCCTTCTCTAAGATGGGAATCTTTCCTATATAGTAAAGGATATCAAAGCGTATTCTTCGAGATATCCTACAGGGACGAGGGCAGACTCATCTATTTCGTTTGGCGAGCCGCGAGAGGAAATCTCTGCTTCCATCTTCCTCTGCAAAAAAAACCCTTTTCCTCTGGAAACACAAATAATGTATTAATCAAACATGTGATATGATCTTGGGTGAGATATCTCACCAGGGTATGTTATTTCATAAGACTGATTCATTAGGGTGTCTGGAATGTATCCGTACATGATAAATCAGCCCTATAGAGGACGGAGATAATATTTCACCGCAGACTGTATCAGTTATTAGATGGATGGGCCGCTAAACATGTTAATGCATCCCCAATAAATACATTTAGCCCGCCATTGTTGCCGGATTTCATTGGGGAAGACTGAAGAATACATTTATAGATTCTCCCAAGGGAGCAATAAAACATTTACTCTATGTTCCTATAGAATTTCAATTAAATGATCAAATCTCAGCTGTTATTAGGGCTTCATTAAATATATCTATTATTTTACAATTATTTAATTGTTTTAAACCATTTTTGTAAAGTTTGGTATATTTTTGTTATTTTATTTTTGTTTTTGTATGTATTTTATATTTTTTATTTGGATTATATTATATTGGAAAGTATTTCTGTTTTCCTTTTTTTGTTTATTTTTCTTTTTTTGGTTATTATTTTTATAAGTTGTACATACAACAATTTTACAAGTTCTACTTTGAGGCAGAAGGTGTACTAGTTCAAATATAAAGTATCCAAAACTACAACAAAAAAAACAGAATTTTAATGTTTGCCCGTAGATGAGATTTAAAGCAGAACTAAAGTTTTGCAACTCAGCTATCAGCATTCCATTTTTTTCATCTTCCTTTCTTCTTCCTTGGTCATCTTGATTGGTCATGCCGGGAGAAAGGGCACACTGGTGTTCATTCATCTCTGGCACATGCGAGGAATGCCTGGATTGTTGGTTTCCTTGGCATCCAAAGCTGGCGCTGTACATGCGCAGCTCAGCTTTTTTCCATTTTATCATCAAGATCAGGCAGGTAAGTCGGGTTATTTAGGAAGAGACCTCGCCTTTCCTTTCTGCAATAACAACCCGCCTGATTATGGGACTTTAGTTCCCCTTTAATGGACAAAAAGGAAAAAGATAAAAATGTATTCATTAAAGAAAAGATACAGTTTTCTGCAAAATACACAAAGCGTTTTCCCCCAGGTCAGACAGGAGCTTGGAACCTGGTTGATGTCCATGTTTTAAGACATGCATTGCAATGTGTTGCACAATGTGTTGCGCTTCAATGCACTGAAAAGGTGCCTTTAAGGTGCTAGGAATGAATGGCAGCTGCATTTATGCAATAATTTCCGCATGGACAACCATGCATCACAATAGTGGAAGCAACCACTAATGCATTACCAAGCATGGTATTTATTCCACTTTATTTTTGTTTTTAATTGTAGTTTGAAGATAAACAGTCCATGAAGAAATAGGGAGAGAATATTTTGGAAAAAAGCGGACCTGTCTCTCCATTAAGAAGAACAGTTGGGTATATGCACAACAATATTTGTGAAATTGTTTTGCTTTCTGCAGATTTCTTGCGGTGTTGCCGACTACCTTTTACTCTTTGATGGAGAACATTACCTGGAGATAATTTTGGGGAATGACTGATTGTCAGTTGTGTTGCTCCCAGAGACACAGGGAATAGGATATTGGCACAATAAAGCATCCAGAGACATCTAAAATGTCAGTTTAATAGCAAGAACCAGTAAGGCTTTTAATTACCTTCTGTGCATTTTTTTTTTAATTGCTTCAATAGCTGCAGCGCGCAGCGAGCCTCTGACAGAGCAGCTGCAGCTGGTTTAATTTTAACATTTGAGGAAAAGCGAAGGGAGAAAAGTGTCCAGGGACAGGATGGGAATATTTCGTATTACATGGTGGTGGCGGGAGAGAAATGAATGCAAAACCTTAGTGGGATGGAGGAGAAGAGAGAATTATTTCTCTAGATATCAGCACATCCAACCCCCAGCATGCTGGGACAATAGAAAAGAAGCATCATCAGAATATTCTTCACTTCTCAACAATTGAAAAATGTCTGTGTTACCCAAAGCAGCCAATCAGACTTATCTGATTTTTCTTATGACAGCTGGGATCCAATCAGTTTCTAGGCAGAATCTGACATCTTTATTATTATTATTTTTTCTGGCAAATCAGGCTTCCTCCTTTTTTCTGCTACCTGTAATGGAAACAAAGACAGCAATCTGACTTGCATGTAAGAGCAATAAAGTACATAATTAGAGTGCAAAATTAGGCTACGTGGGATAAATAATCAGAAAGGCGTGAGCGCATTATTCGACTGGCCAACTGCACAATTTAGCTTTGTAGTTCTCAGATGTGATGCCTGAATTAGTTTTTTTTTAGACATTTTTCCTTTTTTTCCTAGGGCAAGAACTTGTTGTAGCTGTAAATTGTTCGGACTACAGGACATTTCTTCAATCTGGATTCTGGGCTCTCCCCCTCCTATGCCACTGTTTGTATCTGTCTGTCATATGCAAAACCTGTTTAAAGTACAGCGCTGGGTAATAAGTTGGCGGTATATAACTACTGTTTATACATTATATATATTTTTTTCTTAACCTACATTATTATTGAGATATCAGCATTGACAGCAATAAATCCCCATATACCATATTTAGAACAATATTGCACATGTGTGACTTTGGATTTGATTGGCTCCATGTGCTTCCCCTCCCTCTCCCAGTCTGAATAGTGCTGTGCAAATTGTAACAGGACAGATTTGTGACTCTGGGACTTTGCATTTTATTTATGCCTAGTGGTGAATATTTAAACAGTGTTTAGGCAATTACTGTTGTATCGTAGACAGGGCTGACCGGGATACCCAGCATATCAGTATTGTTTTTTTAAAGATAGAGAACAAGCAGGTCAGTATGTTTTACTACAGATGGGACATCTCTTGTCTCATTTCTGCAATAAAAAACGCTGCCTGCTTGCAAATTTTGCTAGCAGAACTGTAATTCTGCTTTAACTCCTGGCATCTTTTTCTCTGCTCAAAATGTAGAGAACCAAACTCATTCCTATTCATGATGAAGTTGCACTATAGGGAACATTCCTGCTGCTAATAAGCCAATCACATCAGCCAACAGAAACACTCCCTATGTTCAATACCCATCATTAAGGTCTGCAAGGAGTGTTTTCATTGGATGATGATTGTTAGGGATGGGAACACTCCCTGCTGTGTAACTTCATTAAATGGTGACATTCCGGGTGCTCATGCCACGGTGCTCTAAGTGTCATCCACCACTGGTGATCCAGTCTTCTCCTTTTAAGCAGTTCTGGCTGGTCATGTTCTACTATTTTTTGGGTAAGTTTAATTTTTTTTCTACTTTTTCCTTCTGCAAGTTAAGTGCAAAGTTGAGTGTGGCAAGTAAGCAATTAAAGTATAAGTTTACTTTAGGTTTTTGCACACATTTATCAACATCATTGCACGAATAAAAGCAAAACACCCATTAAAGGCTTCCTGTGCCCTATTAGTGCTAATTTACCATTTGCACCAAGTCCTGTAGATTTTAGTTAACAGTGTGGGTGTGGTCTAAATATTGAAACACGCTCACACCTTGTATTAATGGTAATTAAAGGGGCTGGTCTAAAGCAACAGTGGGTGTGGCCAGAGTGAGCCAAGCCTGTGTTCCTTTAAACATGGGCAATATGAATCTTTTTTTCATTGTAATTTCCAAGAAATACCCTTAATGCCAGCATATGTTTAAAACATAGTTTAACTGCATTTTGCTGTTAATAGCGGAGAAGTCAGTCACATGTAACCTTCCCACAAATGTCAGTTTGATAATAACCATTTCCTCTCTACTTTCTCTTGCCATAAAGATATCCCTTAATAAGACTATAATAGAAAATAACCAGCTTCTGAGTTGTGGAGATTAAAAGTGACAATGCTAATTGACTGCAGAGGTATCTACATGAAAAGAGAGCAGAAAAATCATTCCGGTCTTAATGAAATTGGACTTGATATTTGAAAAAGCATTATGTCTTGCCTCTGTCTGGCAGCCTAAATTAATTGCCTTGTGGTTGTAGCGGAATGGCTTCAGGTGCAACAATGAAAAACACTTTCTTATCTTAAAAAGATCAGCCTATTAAATGCTGCTGTGAGCACCAGGGTCTCGTTTATCAAATAGCCTGTATTGGGAACTGTCTGTGCTGCACCACAGCAGGCAATCAGATTTAAACTGCTCGTGGTGCTGTTTGTAGGCAGAATCTGCTTCAATAGGTAGGATGGGAGCCGGTAGACTGGACTGTATGGTAATGCTAATATTATACCCTCAAACCTGCTTTTCTCCCTCTAGTGTAGCATTTCTCAAACTTTTTACCCTTGAAATAATTTTGTGGGCACAGGAACCCCTTACAAAAATTAATAAACAGTAAAACAGCATGGCCAGGTACCTATCAAAAACTTCAAAACAAGCTTGCAAGAATATGGCATGCCAGCTGATAATCAGTATTATGTTTTGTTTACCCCTAGGAATGCTTATTAGAATAGAAACTGTGTGTCATTTGCCTAGCCTTTAATCATATAATATAAGTAAGGAAGAGGAAAAAGATAGGCTTTTTGGGCAATAAATTTTCAAAAACAAAAACTTTTTAATAACACAGAAAATTGGCCCTAGGCTTAACATAGATCAACTATACTAGTGCCCTGGCTATACATTGTATTCCTATACCAGCTTAGTGTATATCCTACCCATGTTAGGGAAAGCACATGGGGTTATACATATACATTGCAATAAGGATCTCGTAGCCCGACACCTTTCGCTCAAAAGAGCCTTCTCAGAGGATTTCTTGAGACTGCAAACTGCTGGCCAAGGATGTGTAAGAATGATCATAACACTTTGAGTAAGATGCAAAAAGAAAAACAGATTCCCCCCGAAAAGTATCGAATTTTTTGGTTGGACGCATTTCTTATCATAATGCACAACTTCACTGTTTTCGTTTCTATAGATGATAGTGGTAGGTCACCAACCCTTCTAATAGTTTATTTGTTGAATTTAGTGGTTAAATTTGATTAGATCTCCATTTAGGAGAATTAAGGTTATGTAAGTATAAAGACTTTTAGTATATTTGTTATATTCCTGTTAAATATGGAGAGGGTTTCCCCTATGGGTTGGCAAGATACCTTGTAGAGCCTTAAAAGTTGAAATATTGATGATGGGAAGGGCTTTTTTGGAGGCTGGTTTTTGAGGCTGACGATCTGCTGTTTTACACTATACACCAACAACTTAAAATTGAGAACTCTAATAATTATTGGAATTAACCCCTTAATTCATAGCGATCTTGTGAAGCATAAAGTGTTTAGGTGTCAGTACAAAAGTGCCCATTTACATGAGTGGTCAACAAGAAGAATGCCCCACACATTGATGATCAGTGAAGTGTTTCCTTATATCAGTGGTTGGTCAGAATAATGGCCCGCACATTGGTGGTCAGTGGGAGAAAGAATGGCCCAACATTGGTGGTCAGTAAAAGAAGGAATGACCCAACGTTGGCGGTCAGTAAAAGAAGGAATGACCCAACGTTGGCGGTCAGTGTGAGGAACAATGATCCAACAATGGTGGTCAGTGGGAGAAAGAATGACCCAAAATTGGTGCTCACTGTGAGGAATAACGACTCAATATAGATGGTCAGTGGAGTATTGAATAAGAATGAGAAAAAGAACACCTCAATTTTGGTGGCCAATGGTGAAATGCTCTTTTTACATTGGTGCTCAGTAATAAAAAATGTCTCCTTGCATTGGTTGTCAGTGGCAGGAAGAATGCCCCATAGACTAATCGTCAGGAGATGATGAATACTGTGTTTAATTGTGGTCAGTGGAGGTAAAACTCCTTTATATAGGGGATCAGTGGAGAAATGCACCCTTGTATTGTTGGTAAATATGAAGAAGGACTTTGTATATTGGTGGTGGTTGGGAAGAAGAAAGCACTTGTAGATCAGTGATCAGTGGAAGGAAGAAAGCTCCCGTACATTGGTGGTCAGTGGAGAAATGTCCTAATAACATTGATTAGTGGGAAGAATACTTCCTGCTTTTGAAGGTCAGTGGAAAGATAAAAGCCCTGTACAGTGGTAGTGGTGGGAGGAAGTTGGTCTGTTTAATGATGGTCAATGGAGAATTCCCCCTTACGTTATTGGTCAGTGTGAAGAAAGGCAATTTATATTGCTGGTAGTTGGGAAGAAGAATGCCCCTTACATTGGTAGTCAGTGGAAGGAAAAAAGCTCATGTAAAACCCTGGTCAGTGGGGAAATGTCTCGGATGTATTGGTGGTTAGTGGGGGGAATGCTCTCTTCTATTGTTGGTCAGTTGAAGAAGAAAGACCATGCATTGATAGTCAATTGAAGGAAGAAAGCTTCTGTACATTG
Organism: Pyxicephalus adspersus; assembly: GCF_032062135.1. NCBI lineage: Eukaryota > Metazoa > Chordata > Amphibia > Anura > Pyxicephalidae > Pyxicephalus > Pyxicephalus adspersus. The sequence goes on along the minus strand of NC_092864.1, from coordinate 35,122,547 downwards.
GTGGGTAATGGAGAAATGTCCTGATAATATTGGTGGTTAGTGGGAAGAACCTCACATTACAATAATTTGGTCATCTATTGGAAGAATACCTCTTGCATTACTGGCCAGTGGAAAGAATTCCCCCACTACATATAGGCAAAAAGATCATTGGTGTCACCAAAACTGACCTGAGAGGCACAAATTGCTCATTGCTCATGCAACCTCTAACAATCTCTGGAGGAACCCTGGTTGAGAAACCCTGCTGTAATGATTAGGGATATAGACAATTATTGATTTTACAATGAATTATTCATAATTCATCTCCCTAGTATACAGTCTACATTTCTAGTAGCCTTTTCCACTAGAGCAAGGGAGCTGCCATCTTGCTTTTATCCTGTGTCTGAGCGGGATGCTATTCTTGGGGATTACACTATTACATCTGTACTTTTGTGACCTGTGATCTTAACACTTTGACACTTACAACATTTTCCATGACTTTATTTTTTTGACTGTGTTATTCTCCTGTTCCTATCACTTCATGGAGGTGATGGCAATTAAATCCAATTACTTCATTTGTTTCCTGTCTTCGAAACACTTCTTTTTTTTTCCTTTTCACACATTTCATTTTCTTCCTTGGGATATTTATACATAACAATTCTTCTCACTGGTCCTGTACTGTGATTTATGTTGGAGCACAAATATACATTTTTATTACATCGGGGATGTTTCATTTTTTATATTTTGGCCAATGCATATGAAATAGCTATAAAATGGCTTGAAGCCACCCAATAAAGTTAATTTTCACTGCTTCTATGGCAGGAGTAAAGCTGATAAAATCTAAAGCAGATTAAAGACAGGACCCACAACACTTCTTGTTGGCAAATAACATCCCTGATGTCTTACACATATAGTATATTCATGATTACAGAAGAAACTTCTATTGTTTAAACACACTGGATCTAAATTTACTATTGCATGGCAAGAGGTAATGTGACCTAGAAATGTCAAACCATAGGAGGAAAGATTTTTTGTTTTACAAAGTCCTCTGAATGTGTATGTTGCTTTACATCCTCTACCATAGCAAGAAGTATGGCCCCAAGTAAAGAACAACTTAAAATGGACAGATAATCACATTTTATTACTATATAAAAGGGTGGCTATTTCTTTTATATAATGGAATTTTTTTTTATATTTCTTTTTCAATTTTTAGATCTCTTGCCTTTTCACCTTTACTGCCACAGTGGTAAAGATTGACGGAGAAACCCACAGCCTTATGGGATACATACTCACTTTCTGTCTCAGTGAAAGAAGCTGAGATAATGCTGGACCTGGTTTGTGGAGGGCTTTTTTGTAAATGTTCTGCTTTAACCCCCCTAGCGGTATTCCCGAGTCTGACTCGGGGTCGCTTTAACATGCAAAAAGAGGTAATCCCAAATCAGACTCAGGGTACCTAAAGGCAGGGAAAAAAACACACTTACCTTATTCCGTCGCTGTCCCTCGGCGTCCTGCTGGTCCCCGCAGGCCCTGGGGACACATCCGCCTCCTTTGATCTCCAGCCGCGAAGTGCAGAGACGTCCTACGGGGTTTCCTGGTGACGTCGGTACATGTGTCGCTGCGGCCGGGACATAGCGGCGAGAAATTCAAATAGTTTTGTATTGAATTCAATACAAAAAAGCTGTATTGAGTCCAATACAAAGAAATATTCATATAATATATATATATAAATTATATGCTGCTGTACAGTTATATTACATTATGCATTATTTTTTTTTTTTTTAAGATTTTTGTGTTTTTTTTTAAAGTTTATCATTAAATTTAATAACTATTAGAAATGTGTCACTGAGTTATGCCTAAGAATTATAGGTCTACAGTGTAAATTAAATTTCCATGCAAAAAAATTGTATCACTTTTGGAAATTTGGCCAGAATCAGACCGCTAGGGGGGTTAAAAGAAAGTGACTGCCCGTATGAGAGTAACAACGTTGCTCTGAATTCAGGAGCAGTGCAGCGTTGCCACCACATCACAAAAACTGGCAGAACCAATAGGTATTTGTGGGACTTTGCACAGGTAATAAGAGAAAACAATAGGTGTAGATGTACTTTTTATAAAATGCTATAGTACATATTTTTTAGAGGTAGACCATAGTTCTACTACCTTTTTGTCACATGTTCAGTGCAGTATATTTTTAATCCCACATTTCTCAAAAATCATTAAGCAAATTATAACAATCAATTCTGTTACCGTTACAAAGCTGTGAAAATCGACTTTACAAGAAGTTTCATTAAAATGGCATCGCTCCTGTCAAGTTTTGAATATGATCAACATAAAAGTTCTTCTATTTTTTGTTTGCCAATAATTGAGTCCTGACATTAACGTGTTGCTTTTGGGCATATTGTTGCATAGCCTATTCCTCATCTTGCCTTTTAAATGACCTTCGTGTTCCTGCAAGAGCAATGCAATCAACGCCAAAGACCAAATCCCGTGTAAACCCATTGAAGCATACAAACGGTAGTGAAGCAGGAATGCTAGCCTTTAGCCTCCTTCCCTGCGGCAAACATCTTTTAAAATTTCCTAAGCGTCACGCTGTGGTGAAACTGTCCAAAGGAAATGTCACCATATTTTATCCTTTGTTCTGTGGACTGAATAGTAAAATACAATGATCCATTACTATGGAAATAATTGGTTTTATCATATATTTCACTTGTTAGAAAAATCCCAGAAGATTTCT
>NC_092864.1:35086763-35118055 GCF_032062135.1 Pyxicephalus adspersus | reverse complement strand
GTTTTTTCTGTTTTTGCAGCTTAAGGATGGCTTGTTTCACCTGCATGGAGAGCTCTTTTGACCGCATGTTGTCTTTTCACAGCAAAATCTTCCACATACAAGCACCGCCCTCCCCCTCAAATCAACCCCAGGCTTTTATCTGCTCTATTGTCTCTGTCCAAATATTCATGGGCCTAACTGTAGGTAAAGGGGAAGGAGAGTAGACTTCAGAAATTCTTGTTCCTGTCCGCAGCAGACTGATGGTATCTTCTAGGCAAAGTCACTGCATTGGAGTTCAAGGTTGACTTCTAATGATAACAGGTTTTTGAAAAACTATACAGTAGCTGCATATTGTGACAGGTGGGAATGTATTCCCGAAGCTTGTAAAGGTACTGATGGGTCCACCTATTACTATAATGATGGGCAGGAACTTGTACCATTCTGTTAGTTTTCTACTAATAACAATAATGACAGAAGTCACTTACAAGTCATTTTTTTACCCTTCGCACAGCCTCAGCAGCATTGGGTTGAGGTAAACTTAACAAAGATGGCTCAAAGAGACCATTCACTGAGATTATGCGACAGTATCTCTTTATGCTGGAAATGTTGCAATTAATTATCAGGTTAGGAAATTTTCCATTCCTACATATGCTTGAAATACCAAGTCTTGCCTTTGGTTCTTCGTTTATGACTTGAACATCCTTCATTAAATATTCCCTTTACCTGAAGACTTCACAGCACCAATTTTATTTGAAAAGTACTTCGGACCTGGAGCCTAGAAAGAGGGCAGCGCTGTTCCAAGTAATAATATATTTTGTTCTGAGCTCTTTATGTACAATGCTCATTTTTATTCCTCCTAATAATGTATTCCAGCGCACGTCTCCACTGAGAAGATACTACAGGAATATACAGATAGGAACATGGCAATATTCTAATAAAGCATCTCGTAACAGAACTGAGAGCTTAAAGAAGAACTCTGGTCCAAAGAAGAGAGTTTTAATGAGTGCACTCAGTGGTAAAACTAGAAATGAAACAATCAGATCATTGAGCAAGCTTGGCCTGTCCACTCTGTATGTCAAGCCAACTCCAACTTTTAACAACATAGTATTTCACTGTAAATTGTCACACTTACCTCCTCCTCTTCGCTAAAGTGTCAGCTCCTCTCTCCTGCTCAAGCAAGCAGCTCTGACCATTGGTGCACCTGTTCTACCAGGTTTAATGTGCATCACCCCTCCCACTGGCCAATCAGGAGATAGCCTCTTGATAATCCTTGGCTGTTTAGCTGGCTTAGACACAGTGCTCAGTGTTGAAGCAACATATCTTATCTACTGCTGAGCCCCCTAGCACTGATTTGGTACATCACAATGTTCCACCCACCCTGGTGTGCTCAAGGACTGCAACCTGGTAACACTCTGCAGCACAACACCCTTGCCACTAGAGACTGATATTTATACTCTATGCCTTGGCCCTTCTTGGGGGGGTCACACCTTCACCTTGTAATAAATAACATTATGTTTCTCTAAAAGTGTTAAATTCCATTTCTTTATAAATGTTAAAATGTTTCAAACCAACATCAAAAATGTGCCTTCCATTCAAGCTTTATTGTCCCCAAACTACCGATGACAAACTATAAGAAGGCAGCTTTGATGTATTTTGCCCCCTAAGGATATGACTTTATGATATAGACCTACTTGGAGAGGGGTAAAGTGCTTCAAAGTTACTGTCCTGTGGCTTTTCTTTGTTCACTTCTGTACATTAAATTGATGGAAAGGAGATCTAAGATGTGCGGTTTGAGACATTTATGGTACATTTGTCAAAGACGTGATGGGAGCCTGCCCATGAACTCAATATTTGAGCAATACTGTTTCTTTGGCCAGAAAAAAAGGTTGTTTTGAACTTTTTATGCAAATAATAAATTGCTCAAGATTTTATAAAATGTAGGTTTTGCTGCAATACTCTCCCCCTTTTGTCCCCCAGCAGACACTCTGCTCGATAGTCTATCACTAGTCTTCTTCTGTGGTGAATAAGGCCCATGAGTTCAAGGCCTCAAAAAACATATTACATGGTGTGGGTAACCATTCCATCATGCCCCTGATCTGATTACCTTGGAGGTCTCTTGGCTTGGGTTTGTAGGCAAGCCAGTCATTGACAAACAAGTAGTCATTTGAAATTGATATTATTAATTTTCAAGGGAATAATTGAGTTAAAAGAATATCCAATTTTTAAATTCCTCTGCTGGATTTGTGTACATCTATACCTTTCTTTCTAAAACCTTAGGAGCTTTTTTGATATTGGCATGATGACAACACATGTCAATAGCACCCGTTCCATCTACACACTCCATCCCAAGGTTCTAATTATTGAAGGTTTTAATCAACCTAATGCAGAAACCTTTATTGCAGTACTTCTCAAACATTTTAATATGGAGAAGCCTCAGACGTAACTTTCAGGTTTTCAGGGAATGTTCTACTATAATTTCTATATCCACAGCTCACAATATAATAGTATGGTGATCAGTAGGAAGAATTCTTCTTACATTGATGACTCTTGGGGAGAATGCCACCCACAAAAAAACATTGGTATCACTTAAATTGACCTGAGAGGCAAAAAACTGCTTATGGAACCCCAAACAACCTCCAGAGGAACTCTGGTTGAGAAATACTGCTTTGTTGTAAATATATGGGTGTACTTATTATTATTTCCATTTTTACATGATAGATTTCTATTTTCCATCAGGGAAAGTGTCACCCTTACAGATAGCCAAAAAGATCATTGGTGTCACTTAAACTGACATGAGAGACACAAATTGTTCATTTTTAATTGCTCAAAGAACCCCAAACAAACTCAAACTGCCCTAGACTGTCTTTAAAGTTAGGCATGTTTAAACATGACAATGTATTTTCAAGCCACATACACACAAACAACATACACACACACATTCATATACATATGTGCATGTGTTTGTGTAGCAGCAGCTTCTTAAAATACCAGTGTTCTTTGCCTTCCTAAATGGTAATCAATTATACTACTTAGGTTCTCTTGTTCTTTTTCAATAGCGACAAATATGGCAGAAAATAATCACTGCGTTTTTCTTCAATGTCATGGATAATTCTACATTCCTCCCTAAATAATCCCCTTGCCTGTTGTTCCCCAGACAAATAATTGTAGCATAATAGCAGAATTATATCATCTTTCATTCTTCCTCCGGTTCTATGCTTAGCGCACAATTGGTCAGATTGCGAAGGGTAGTATTATAAAGCCTCAGATATTTAATTTTGTTCCCTCGTTTAGAAGTCAGAACCCCTTAGTGTTTTCTGCTAAGGATTCTCTATTTATATCTTGGCTCAGGAACACAATCTTGACAACTGACAATTACAAGAAGTAGAAAATCACCAAATTTAAAGCTGTACTACAGGATAAGCAAATATTGTTTTAATATAAGAGCCATGTTAATTCCTACTTGAAATGTGTTGTAATGCTTTTGTGGTTGTATCTTTCAGATCTGTGCAGCAATCCAGTGTAAAACTTTTTTTGAAGTTTTTTTTTTGCTTTGTTGGAGCTTCATGTGATAAAAACTAATCACTGCTCTTTCTTCTTGTCCAAGGTGGCGGGTCTTGTATTTGCCCCCTCCCATATTTTTCCAACACATAGCACAGTGTTTCTAAACCAGTATTCTGTGTATGGATTGAGTGATGAGCAATTTGGACCTCTCAGGTCAGTTTAAGTGACACCTCCTTATCTATCTGAGAGGGTGACGTTCATCCTAATGGCCAGCAATGTAAGAGGCATTCTTTCTACTGAACACCACGCAAATGTACTTTGAGCTGTGAATACAGTAATTATACCAGGGTTTCCCTGCAGACCTGAAAGTTGTTTCTAGGGTTGCCACATGTTAAAAAGGTCAAGAAATACTGGCATAGTTGGTGTGTTGGGTCTGTTCCGTTCTGCTCGTTTCTATCGGCCCATCATTATGATAGAAAGTCATGACGGCAAATAGAAAGTTGCTTTAAGCAGAAGTTGGTAGGTCAGCTCTGTACATTCCCAAAACTTTGGGATTTGTGACATTGGGACATTAGAACTCATGTGTAAACCTGCGTACAAACGTGCAATTTTTGTCGTTGGAAAGGATCTTTCACGATGTCCAACGACAAAGGACTACACGATGCATGAACGGTGCTGTACATACAGCACCGTTCTGCTCTATGGATCTCTGTAACAAGAAGTAAAGGAAAAGCTCCCTAATGGAACACAGGAAAAAAAGAAGGTTATCCAATTCCCACTATGCTTTTTTGATACATTGTACTCCTATATACTCTTTATAGGAAACCCTAGGAAATCCTAAGAAAAGATTGATTATTTTTGCTACTTTTGCAAGGAAGTGAATTTGGACTTTTTATGCCTGTTATAGAAAAATGATAGCTGGATGCAGATTGAAATAGAAAGGCAGGTTGTAAAAGATGATGCGTAATGGCATATCTTGTCTAGTATTTATATGTAGTTTATCTTCCTTAATTAAACAGAATATTTTCCTTTAAGTATAAGTTATGATCCACTAATAATACAGCATTTGTGTTGCAATGAACAGGAATGCACAGCTGTTTCTAACCTCACCTAGATGTTTTATTTGTCCCCATTAGCATGCACAATGGGAGTAGGCTGAGTTATATCCATGGCTGTACAATATTCATGATAGCAATTTGGTATCTCACTAGTTTCAAGGTTACCTGGTGATTGAAAGCCCTGTTGTCTACTTCAAGGTGTAACATATAAAAAGGAGATGTCATCTATTTAGAGGCTCCCTAATGTCTATCATAAACTGCAGATTTAAACCTGGATAGGACTTGGAGGCAAAGCCTGCTCCTCCTCTCTTGTATTAACAATGATATTGAGCCTACCATAAAATGTAACACTGCACTTACACCTTTTTTTATTTTTCCTGCAGAGACTGACTCATCAGCTTGTTATACATACATGTTACAGATATGATTAGGTGTTTTCTTAAAGGCATGCTCAGTCACATATAGAAATTAAAGCAGGATTGGTAAATTAGACAAAACTACCAAGGGTTAGAGTTTTCGGTAGAAGACACTTTATTTTCTTACATAGGGTCCGATCTATTAAAGCTATCCAAGAATGCAGAAGATAGACTACCTGGATGATTAAGAAGATTCCAAACCTTAAATGGTTGTTTAAAAAAAAAAAATCATTGCTATTAGTTGTCAAATGTTTTCAGTCATGGACCATATCTATTTCGGGTTTGCTACATCACACAATTTCTCCCATTATAGCATACATTCACAAATCTTGCAGACCTTTTATAAATCAAGTGCACTGTTTTTTCCTCCGCCCTGTCGCATCAAATTCGGATGTTTGGGGGATCAGAAGAGGCAATCAAAAAAAAAACTACTTTAAAAAGACCAAAAATTCACAGGGTATGGTACTTCCTGTCACCATCTTTGTATTTGAAAGCTAGACAACGAAGGATCAAGATCAGAATAGTTCAATGTCATTAGACTTTGACAAAAAAATTCTTAAAATGCAATCGACAGAAAGAAAATAATTGATCCCTCAGCAAACTAAGCCCAAGTTTTCACTAAATGTCCAAATGCCTAGACTGAATGTAAGAATGTGCTGACTGGTACATCCATGTGGGCATCAGTGCACAAAGGTGCACATACTGTACCAAATGGCCTTTTTAAACACCTTCATTGTCTTGTTGACTTATTTCCAGCTTTGGGTGTACATGACCTGACCCTTGATATGGATTGGTTGTAAAGACCTGGGTTTCTTTGTTTAGATTTTGTTTATCAGTTTATGATCTTGGCTTGTTTCTGGTAGAGCACCACGTCCACTTCATACTACCTCTGCCAGCATGTTACCAACCTTGACCTATTTCCAATTAATACCTGTGTACTTCATTTGCCAGCACTCATTCTCCTCTGGCTCCCCATGCCTCTGTCACCAACATTAGGACTACAAAGGCTGAAGCAGAATGAGAGAGGCTACCCTTATCACTTTTGTCATCCACTAAGTACGTGATACCAAATCTATCATGTTATAAAAATAGATTAAAAAAAGAAGTTGACAACCTCCAAGAAAGTAGCAGGATACAGGTACAGAAAGAATGAACATGTGGTGGTCCCAAAGACTAAAGTCCCAATACTATCCACGTAGTTCTGACATCAACTTTATTGCAAATTTTGATACATAAACCTTATATAAACATTGATGCACTTTTTTGATGCATAATTTTTAATACAAGTATTTTCAAAAAATACATAACTGAATTAAATAGGGGACTTATAGATATTCACTTATATAATAAGTGAATAATATGGTTTGGTCATCAGAACCCACCTTTGATGGACAGTGGTTACCTGATATAACATCAACACAGCTTTTTTCCCCTAATGTTTAAAGAATGCCCACAGCAAGGAGAATAGAAAAAAATACCTGGGGACATCAGAAGACTTCTTGATGTAAGGCATGTGCATAGGGTATATTTTTCCTTGTGCTCTACTAGCCTTCATAATGTGCATTATATTGTTGTTTGTTAATATCACACATACTTTACTACAAGACAAATTTTGCAAATAGTAATCATCATCCTCTCAACATTAATCTTATTTCTAGTGACAGCCCTGATAGTGGCATATGTCAGGAAACGTCAGCTCACAAAGTGAAGTGAGCCGGTGTTGTATATCGTGCACAGTGCGGATAATGTGGACTTCTCATGGCAGAGTATGACTGCGGCAACATATGGCACAATGAGGGGGTTTGTTACATCATACGCACATGAGTAAACCTTGGTATGGATCATGCATCTCCTGATGCCCATTCTCTGCTTTTTAGCCCCAGGAAAGTAAAAAAAGGCTGAGATTTTTCTGGAAAAAAATGAAATCTATGTATCCAGAGGCTTTAATTTAGAGTTTGTATTTCTAACAAAATAGAAGTTTTAATAAGTACTATATTGAATTATTATTTGTTAAGGTTAAAGCGGAACTACTGGATATCCTGGGGATACTTACCTGTCCCTATTTTATCACAGGAGCCTCCATCTATTCCCTTTTTACTTCCACATCCTGATCTTTGGCAATCTTGATTGGCTGGGCCTGGATGACGTAACTCCCACAAGCTTAGACACTTTAATGTAACCAGAGGCTTTAATTTAGAGTATTTCTAACAATATAGAAGTTCTAAACCACTGAACCAATGAGTAAATATTATTTGTTGAGGTTAAAGTGGAACACTTTTATATCCTGGGGATACTCACCTGTCCCCATTCCATCACGGAGAGGAATATCTGTGACCAGTTTCATGTGTCAAAAAGTAGTCAACCATTGACCATGAGGACTCAATTAATCCTGTAGTGAGAAAGTATATATGTTGCCATGGGGGCTTCACCTAATATCATGTGTCTAGAGTAGTGTTTCTCAACCTTTTACTATTGGGGAGCCCCTTGAAAACACTTTCAGTTCTTGGGGAACCTGTTTTATAATTACTATCTATAGCTCAAATTAGTGTGGTGTTCTTTAGGAATAAAGCCCTTACATTGCTGGCTATTGGGATATTTGCCCCCCCCTCTCCCAATGCAAATCCAAAAAGATCTTTGCATTCAGTTAAAGTAAACTGAGAGTCACAAATTTCTCATTGCTCAAGGAACCCCTATCAAACTCTGGAGGAACCCTGGCTGAGAACCGCTGATTTAGGCATTAGGCTGATTTTTACAATATTTAAAGGGCATTGTCACCTTCTCCTATGGTATGAATTTGGCCATGGTGTGCATGTGCAGTAGTAAAACAAGCTACTAGGATCTTACTGAAGGTAGGCTGCACCTAGGCGGGTGTGGAAAATCTATTAGAAAACAATTTTACCAAACCCATGTGACTAAAGTTTTTATTCAATCATTGATAAAACTATTTTTTAAACAGATTCTTACCCTGGTGTGTTAGCTTTGTTAACTGAGCATTCAGTCAGGCTTGACATGCTTTGAATCCTAAATAAAGTGTTTAATTATTCCACATAACTGATAAAGACATTGCATTGGGTTACAGCATGGTCATCTCAGATGCAAAAATACAGCAGATTTCCATTTCAATTGGTTTACTGTCATGTTAGCATTACAAATTCTTTCACACAAGAGACACACGCTGTACATTTGAGAAATGAACAAAATAGTTTTATTTCTTAATATGACAACTGGAGCTGCATAACTGTACAGCGCCTATCGCTTGTCACAACTAGCGCTCCCCAGAAGATCAGCTGTAATCATTCCACAATGAGCTGAGCCGGCTCCTACAATCACACAGGGAAACAGTAACAAATCTATATTTTGTCTTGTAATTGCTATAGAAAAAGGATTATGGATTACCATTCTGTTATAGTAACTGTCAGTTCGGCCACTGGAACAAGGAGTGTAAAATCAATACAGGCAGCTATTACATGCTACATACCACGGCTAAGCAGAAACAATGATTGGGCCAGAGTTACAATGCAGAGGAAACTTACAGGAGAAGATCTCCTGATGGCTGATGATGGCTCAGACCAAGATTATAATTATGTATGAATCACTCAGGAAGATTATTATTATTAAACAGGATTTATATAGCGCCAACATATTACGCAGCGCTGTACATTAAATAGGGATTGCAAATGACAGACTAATATGATGAAAAGTATAATGATCCTTGCTCATTTAGGAAATGTGTTCTCTGGAGAGGATATAGTCATTGAATTGGACATATACATTGCTCATTGTTGCTGAATTTAAAACAGAACTCTTTTTAAGATATCTTTAGTTGGGAATGGTGCTGAAGTATGTGTTGGGAAGATTTTACCTGCTTTAAATTACTGGATCACACGAACTCACAAGTGCATTGGAAGTTTGTAACAAAAGGTTCCTGATAGTTCATCTTTGAAAGGTTTGTACAAGTATGTGGTCCACTTACCTCACCTATACATTATACATGTAGGTGCATACATGGGAGGTGCATATTTAGGAATGATAAACCTTGGGAGATTTTCCACCATTTACCTTACTGGGGCACAAGAAAGTAATTCCTGATTGGTTTTCCTTCTCAGTCACAACTTTTAGAATAGTTGTCCCCCTGACATCTATGTTAAGAGGTAGTTTTTAGCACATTCACACTTTGTAGTGACAAATGATTTATATCCATGAATGGAGCTCAGTGCATTGGAACTGTAAAGCAAAAGGTTCCTGATAGTTCTTTTTTGAGAGGTGGTCCAACTATCTCGCCTATACATTACACATTACAGCTTGGTAATTTATGTCACATGGGAGGGTCATACACTTTGCCTGATCTGTGAAAGCCCTCAAAGAATAGAGAAGATAGAGCAGTGTTTCTCAACCAGGACACCAAGGATCTTTTTGTCTATTTGTGAGGGTGGCATTCTTTTCAATGGTCAGCAAAGTAAGAGGAATTTTCCTACTGACCACTACACCAATATACTGTGAGCTGTGGATATAGTAATTATAGTAGGGTTCCCTGAAGACCTGAAAAACAATTTAAGGGGTCCCCCTTGGTTAAAAAGGTGGAGACACTGATACAGGCTATCAAGAGCATGGGTGATCCAGCAAGCAAACTTGAAAAAGATCTGGTCCAGAATTGAAAACATTTGTCTACTAATAGCAAATGTTTTTTAAGAAATCCTTAAAAGGTTTGCTGGATCACAGAGGTTCTCCCTTAATATTCCATCTTCTTCTGCCTTGAAGAGCCCACAGTCTTCTGTTGAGGGCCAGCCACTTCTTAAGCTAGGTACACACTTCCAATATTTTCTTTAGAAAATGAACGATTATGCACAATAAAAATTTGAACGATCATATTGTGCACAATTCTGTACATGCTGTAATGATACGATCGTTCAAATATAATCCACCAATAGTGTACACACGCTAGATACAATCGTTTGAACGTTGCAGGGAGTGACATGTAAAGGAGAAAGTATATTGCATAAACATGTACGATCACTGAATGACAATACAAACGATAGATAGCGAACGATCATCGGCCAATCAGATCCGCCGTGGAGGTCGTTCATTTCCAACGACAATCCTCGTTGGTCAGTGTCGTTGGTCAGTCGTTGGTCACCTTTTTTGTGAACAATTTTCGACCAATCGGTTGTTTGATGTTCGTTTCCAACGATAATTATTGGAAGTGTGTTCGCAGTTTTACGCTTTATGCTTCATAGTGAGCCCATGACTGATGTTAAAAATAGTGTTTTTTTTATAGTATGACAGATAAATAATACATAAATAGCCCACTGGAGTTCAAGCAGGAATGTCCAAACAGGTTACTCATTATCAGACACTATCACAGAGAACACCATAACGTAAATATCATAAGCTAAAAATGAGTGAAGAATGATTTCAGAAATTTTAAGGTGTGCTTTTAGAACACACTGTCCTATGAAAATTCTGATCCAGGATGACCTAAATTCCCACTGATAGTTATAAACACTGGGACAATTCTCTACCTGCATGAATTGTTTTTATTCCCTGACCATCAGATACGCTCATTTAGACTTTTTAATCCGCCATCGTACTTTGAGCGTAATGGAAAAAGGATAACATTTTATCAATCTTCCCTTATATTACTGCTTTCAAAAGAAGTTTAACATTAATTGAATGTAGTTGCAGGAATTAATGTAGAATAAGCCTCTTTGCTTGGCTAAGCTGTTGCAATCCATTGGTAATCTTGAATCTTATCTGAACGCTCATCCTTTAGTGCTGTGCTTTTAAATGCAGCTCCCTCCTTTCAGTTTGTGCAACCTGCAGTTCATTTTACTCCTGAACAAGACATGATTTGCATAACTTAGTTCCAGTCTGCACACGCATCCAGTGCTCTTGTGTTCTGCTTGAAGCATTGACTGAGACACGGTGCTCACAGATGGCAGATCTATCCCCAACAATGAAAGGAATGGAAACAATAGAAGAGCAAAGTCTGGCCATTCCTGATCAAGCATTGTTTGGAGTCATTGCAACTTTTTACCTTAATAAGGGCGATGCATAGGACTGGTCAACAAACATTTTCTTGCCATACAGATTAAAGTCATTTTAGGGTATGTTTGATGCACAGATTCCAAATATGGTATTGGTTTTGCTAGATTTGTTCTAGTTTTTGAAATAATGACCTTAATATTAACCCTATATAAAACTAATGAAACATGAAAATTAAACTAGATATGCCTACATATACAAAATTCAATTTTTGAAATACTTAATGTCAATATATTCCATATTCAGTATGGTTACAGAACTAATGACAAAGAAGTCATTGAAAAACTCCATTTGTATGATTTTCTTTTATGCTGATGATCAGGACAATCATGTTGAAGGCTTCAACACCAGGCTTTCAGGTCTAGGGATGAGCAAGCGAGATTTGTAGTTTCGATCTCACTGCGAATTGGGCCTTTCTCATATATCGAACATGTAAGCAGGAACGTCCATGTGATTCATCGTGAGGTCATGTTCTCGCTGAACTAATAAGGGAAAAAGCTGGGGGGGGGGGGCGGTAATCCAGGCGTACTGAACTAATTCTTACTGATCCTCCATTGAGAGGTCATAATTTCAGTATTCCTGCGGTCACAGCTGATTTAAGTCACGTGCCTCCAATCAGCTGTGCCTGCTGATTCCCATGGTCCAGGTTTGCACGGTCCCTTGGGCTGTACTTCTCAATGATACTGTGGGAACCTGCGGTCACAGCTGATTGGAGACACGTGCCTCCAATCAGCTGTGACCGCAGGCGTACTGAATTCATATGACCTCTCAATAGAACCCTAGAAATTCTCCAGCAGGTTCTCCAGCAGGTTCCCACATTCCCTGGGCTGTGTCAAGAAAGAAATGTATCCATTAAAGAAAACACCAGCAGGTTAATATTACGATTGTAAGAGAACAGACACAGACACCAGTTCCGATAGAGTTGCTGTTCTGGTTTGTTCAGAAAAACATAGTGTTATTTATACAAGTACAAAAGTAATTAAATGTTTGAAGTGACTATTTAGGAACCCTGAGTGATTGATGGCCCTACCATTTACAGTTTACAACCCTGATATCCTGGGAATCTCTTCACATCTCCCCAGGTGCCCCTTTGTTCCTACTATCACTTTAGACAAAGAAAAGAAACCAGTTGTTCAGGATGTTCACCTCCCACAATAAAGCACATTTCTTTTTTATATTTCTCATGGATAATTCTGCTTTAAAGTGGAGCCTAAAACAACATGGAGTCAATGATAAAGTCTCTTGCTTCTCAGCTGTACTTATCATTGATAAGTACAGCCCAGGGACCATGCGAACCTGGACCGAGGGAACCTGCGGTCACAGCTGATTGAAGGCACGTGCCTCCAATCAACTGTGACCGCAGGCGTACTGAACTCATATGACCTTTCAATGGAGAATCTCCATTGAGAGGTCATATCAGTTCAGCTGTGACCGTCCAGGTTCCCAAGGTCCCTAGGCTGTACTTATCAGTGATAAATACAGCCCAGAGACTGTGCGAACCTGGACCAAGGGAACCTGCAGTCACAGCTGTTTGGAGACACTTTCAAATTTTCCCCCCATTGACTTTAATGGAATTCGCTAAATCAGTTCGCTGACCTATTAGAAGTTCGAGGAAATTTTTGCGAGACTGTCAGAGACCTTCTTGCTCATCCCTATTCAGGATCTAATCACATAAAAAGAATAAGTAAGTCCTATATAAACAAAAAATATTTTGTCTCAACCACACTACAGACTTGTTTATTGCATTTTTTTATACATTCAAAAGACATGTTTATACATTTACTTGACTTTAGCCTACTAAAGATTTCACTATACTTATTTTGACTTATCAGAAGTAAAAAATACTATTTGCACTTTATTGGAATATCATATTTCTGTTGTTTCATATGTTAACACTATTTTTAACATGTAATTGTTTGCAAACCCGGTTTACATTCATTGCTTATGTAACATATCGTTGATGTACCGCTACCCCTGAGGAAGCCTAATAGGGTGAAAGCGTCCAGTATAAAGGTCTACACAAACAAATACCTACCTGCAAGTCCTGTATTTGGTTGTACATGTGAACAAGATGTTAGACCACCACTGTATAGTGTCCTCTAGGGCCTAAACTGCAATCAATGTTTTTCGTAAACCTCAAGTCTTCTAATATGGTTTACCAAATGAAAATGGTTTTGTATTGTTATATGAGAATTATCATCCAATACAAGGCTTTTATTTGCCACAAAAACCCATCTTTTCCTCTCTTTTTGTTTTTTTCTTTGTTTAAATTTTTCTATTCAGGGTTGGCATATATTTCAAACCACCACCAACATTGAGTCCCCTATATATATATATATATATATATATATATATATACTTGTAACGATTGAAACCTTTTACATTGACAGCACAAAAATAACAATCATTATAATGATTTTTTGGGCTCTCTCCATGTCAAAGGTACACCAAATTTCAGTTTTCTTTTTTTCCACCTACATAGACACTCTACACAAGTTTTGCATACCACATGGGGAACCCAATACTTATCTTGGTCCCCCAGTTTAATACTAAAATATGCACGATATGCTTGTTTCACACATTCTGTAATGTTTCTTTTCTGTTTTTTGCTGAGAATATTCACCAGAAATGTAGCAAAATACATTGGGGTCATATAAACAACTTCATTTTGAAGAACTCATATTTCTGTAAAAAAATAAAGTGTATGAATAAAAAGAAGGCAAACGAAAGTTTCATGAAAATAATGCTACATTTAATATATAAAATACAAAACATTGGTGTAAACAAAGATTGATAATATTATGCTGTGTTAACATTTGTTGTTCGTAAAATCGTCTATTCCGATTCCTGTATCACAAGAACTAGAGCCAATTCAATGAAACTGATGTAATTTATGGATTCAGCTGAACTGAAAAACACTAAATATATTGAAATATATTTGTTTAACTGTGTCAAAGCCCAAATTTTGTTCTTGAGATAAAACACTGAAGCTTCAGATAATAGTAAACACCAACCATGTAGGACACCTACTCATGGTGAAAATAAATGGCCATTATGGTCATTTTGTTTAGGGGTAACTCAGAACTAAATTTAATAGCTCTGCCATAAAATTGAGCTAAATAAAATTAGCTTTAAACCAGCTGATCAAACTGGTAGCCTAAGATGTTCATGCCGTTAAATGGATGACTGCTTCCATTAGGAAAAGGCCATGACAAAGGCCATTAGATAGAAAGAGTGAACATTCCAATCCATTCCTCTTCAATGGAGAGTGGGGTGTGGTCTTAGTAGAGGTACCAGAGTTGGAGAGCTTTAATAAATTATTTCTACTGATACAAAGAGATGTGTTAACTTTTTTGCAAAACACAAATAAGCTGTAATGTAATTGAAATCTAATGACTTCACATTTATTATTACCACAAGATTCCATATTCAGTCTCATGTATGGGCCATGTTTGCTAAAAAGATTTGTAGTTTAATAGTTTTTTTTGTAATTTTGGGGAGATTTCTTTGCATCTTTGGTCTTGTAAGTACGCATATATCAAATGTGAGGGAAATACAATTGTAGATTAATCAAAAGAACAAATGTCTCCAAACATTTATGAAGACCTAACCATTTTACCTTTGAGTTTGTTGAGCATCATGTGACAAATCCAAGGGTATTATATGAAGGTGGCACACACTCTTTGTGGTTATATCAGCCCCCATCTTAGAATGGTTTCTACTTGATATAGGGGATGTATGTTAGAAGTTGTGCCGATTCAGACAAATGAGCATTTGTGATGGTTGACCTGGCTCCTAATCTGTATTCCAGTTTATATTGTTGAAGTCAGGCCTTTATGGAGGCCATTTGAGTTACTTCACACCAAATTTCCCCATTCGTGTCTCTCTAGAGCTGGCTTTGTATGCAAGTGCATGGTTTCCTTCCCTAAGTTGTTCTACAAGGTTGGAAGCTCAGATTTATCCAAACTGTCTTTTAGATTTTTCAGTACCCTTTACGGAAAACACTCATTATTTGGAGAGGTTCTATATACTATATCCCATGTAGAGGGAGCGATGGTTATGTTCCATCAATTTAGTTCATATAGGGTATGAATACATCAGCTTCACCATTACGTTTTTCATGATATATATGAGCACCCAGGAATTTATAGGGTCAGGTTTCTTCTAGTTAACCTCTAATTACTTTAGAAATAACAACAGAAAATGGCACACTCCATACCATAAATAATTAAGAGGCTTGTTCATCATGTCTTCAAGACCTGGATCACTTATTAGGTCAAGTATCTTCATGACACTGCCTAAGATTCTTGGAATTTACAGTAGAGAATAACACATTTACAAAATTATTAATATATTGGCTGTACTATTGCATTTTCTTTGGCGTATGTATGAGACCTGAGACATTTATTGGGTTAAGTAGCTTCCTCTTAACTCCTGCTTCTTGTAATTGGGGGTATGTTGTCCTGGAAGGCATATGCTATTCCCACTTCATCAGTGAGGAATGTTGAGGCTTTTATTATATCAGGGTAATCAGACTTGTTGCTTGATCAGTAAGGGGAATCTGAGTTGTAGATCCCGTTCCTTTCTGGATGTTGTAATGTCTATCGGAGTGAAACATGACTGTCATCCATCAAAGTCACCGGATGGAACCCCCTGCGGGTTGTCACAGAGGCGATGGAGCATGATCCAGACTGTTACCTGCTGTTTTCACTCTATTATATCTTATTATCAACATTATTGCAATTGCACATTTTATATGTGATGATGCACATTTGTATTTCAAAAATACTGAAGAACAATAGGTAAAAATTTGAATACACACAATTGGAAAAAATATGACGCATATGCATATGCATTGCTCAGGATTCTGTCCTATTTTTACACTGGTCTTCATACTGTAAAGTGCTGCCACTTAAGTATTAGCCAACACTTGGCTAGTCTGTAGCCACAAAATTAAAGTATAAAATGTAAATCTAAGTATACTTCACATTAGATATGGTGACTACATTCCTTTTAATGTATTTTCTTTTAATTTTACTTGGTAATCTTACTTATACTACACTTCAGGTCCTCAAGTGACAATACTCACTGTACTGAATCTATGGAGAAGTAGTATTGTCACCTTAGGGTAGGGCTACAGAATTCCTCCATACTATGAAAGGTAGGGTTCTGTAGTTTGGCAGTGGAGAATTCAGGCAGGGGTGATAACAATGTGCAGCAGAGAATGATTTGTCAGCTTGCTACAGAAAGTTTGGAGCTTAGGGGTTTCCAGTAAAA
This sequence comes from Pyxicephalus adspersus, assembly GCF_032062135.1. Lineage (NCBI taxonomy): Eukaryota > Metazoa > Chordata > Amphibia > Anura > Pyxicephalidae > Pyxicephalus > Pyxicephalus adspersus. The sequence continues at coordinate 35,101,782 of NC_092864.1, read as the reverse complement.
CATCAGACGTATATTTGTGGCATTTTTAAGGAGACATTTAGGGGTAATAAGTAGGTGTTCTGGAGGGATGTATTGAATATTTTTTTGTTCACACATTCCTTTTAAATCTATATATTGGAGTTGGCTCAGAGGTAAAAGTTGGCACTCTAGTCTGTCCATTTCTGGAATGGACAGACTTTTAGGGCCTTTTAGTGGAATCTGTCTCATGTTCAGATCTTCATGTTACTGATGTTTGCCTGTCATTGGTATTATCTGTTTTAATATCCGCCTGTCATTTGTAATGTCTGCAGGCAATTCTTCCAAGACTTGTCCACTCCAACTTGGCCATTCAACACTTTACCTGGCCATATGCTCAACATGTGCTGTAGAACCATAATAAAAGTGCTGGCAATCAAACAATTTTAGGAATTGGGAGATGGAGTGATGAGTAATACAAGCGGCTTACCAGGAGAACACAGGAATAACCTTAACAATGTTAAAACAAATTGTTAGTCCAGGATACATTCAGCAGGATTGCGCAAATGCAAAGCTGCAGGAGAGACTACTGGTGTTTTCTTTGTAACTTTGCAACATGTAAGGCTGTGTTATTCTCAAGAGCAGCTGAGGTGCAAAAACCTAGAGATTTAGCTCAAGCCACATTGTCTAGCTCTGTGTTTTTCAACCTTTTTATTTGGGGAACCCTGGAAATAACTTTTAAGTCTTAAGCCAGAAAGATCATTGGTGTCACTTAAACCGACTTGAGAGGCACAAATTGCTCAAGGATTTCTTAGTAACCTCTTGAGGAACCCTGGTTGAGAAACAGTAGTATAGGCTATGATGATCCTATCAGCCTGCTACAGGTATGAGAAACACAGGTGGCTCCATCTTTCCAAAACAGATGAAGGAATTGTCAGCAGGAGTGCTGTGATCTCTGTAGAGGTAATACATATTATTATTATACAGTATTTATATAGCACCAACATATTAAGCAGTGCTTTACAAAGTCCATAGTCATGTCACTAACTGCCCCTCAAAGGGGCTCACAATCTAATGTCCCTACCATAGTTATATGTCATTAATACAGTTTGAGATCAATTTGGGAAGCCAATTAACCTCCAAAAACTCCATTCAGATAGTGTCCTGCTCAAGATTTGAACTGATGTCAGGTCTACTTTAACATATTTGTGTTTTACTTATGTATGATGAGCTAGAGTTCCAGGCAGAAATGATAAATATTATACTTTCCCCCGCACTTTTATCTTGCTGCCTGAAGTTTTGGCTCACAAGCGCCTTATAATAAATGCGTCTCTACATCAACTATAAAACCCTGCAGTTTTTAGGACCTAGAAATTTGCCAAAAGATTTGACTCCCCGTGCCTTCGGTCCTGTACAGAAGCCGAGCTGCTGTGCCTTGCCTGCTAATGTTTTATTATCCGACACTCTGAATTTCAGGACCTGCGTCAGGGATCTGGCCAAGAAGGTCTCCAACAGGGACAAAGAATTAACGGAACAGCAAGATGTGCTGATGTCTTCTTTCTCTTGCTGTCACTATTTTCTGCATAGAATCTGCCGTCTAATCTGTTCTACAGAATAGCAGATTGTGCGGACTGCCATCTCCTGGGACGACAGGAAACTCTGCTAGCAAGCAGCTAGTATGAGAACCATCCCTGTGTGACTCCAGCATTGTCCCACCAATACCTTTCCATAATGCTCAGCGTTCCCCTTTATTGTAACCAAACTATATTTTGTAGATGAAATTAGCAACGTTGTAAATTGCCGGCCATCTGGATAACCAAATGTATGTGTTGCTCACAAATCTTGCCAGATGTAAGACAGTTGTAATTTGATTTCTGGACATAACATTGGCCCTGGGGCACGTGTCTGTTGGTTATGAGATGATATAGATGAAGTCAGGTTTTTTTATTTTCAATGCCTGAGTCAAGGGCCATTCTTCAACAAAAAAATGATATATAAAAGGGAATGAAGTAGATTATTACAAAGTGCTGCATTGCAAATCCACAAATTAAAAATGTAGTATTATATGCAAATGACAGAGAGATTCAATGACATTAGATGAGGACCCTGCCCAAAGGAGCTTCTAATTGTGTTTAAAGAAAAAAAAACTATAACAAATCTCAATAAATTGTAGAAGAAGGACACATGTAGTGGCAAGTTCAGATATATAGCATATATATAGCATAGTAAATTTAGCATAATGTACCTCAATTTCACATGGAAAAAAAGGTTAAAGGGCTTGTAAAGGGCCATGAATAATTATATTTCCGCAGAATTCCAGTTACTGTTTTGAGATCCAGGCCCTGAGAGCCCTGGAAGGAATGGGTGGGCCAGGCACTCCCTTTTTCCGGGATCAAAATAGGAGATGGCCTGGAATCACCTGCTAATAACAAAAAGGATCAGGTCTTTGAGACTGGAGGAAGTTTCATCTTGAAGCCAGGTGGCTCAGGTGAAGAGGCTGTGTGTAGCCTGTGTGCTGGGACAGCCAAGGACGTCTCACAAAATTGAGGTCTGTGGAACCCACAAAAAGAGCCAGTAGGCTAAATTTTGCTGTTGGCCAAAAGGCTGCTCATCACATTGATTTCCCAGTATGAATTTGTAGGAATGGGTGGTAGCAACACACTTCAACTCATCAGGACAGCCTGGGATTTGGACATGAATGCAGGGTATAAAATATTGCAGCAGGTACAGTATGTAGAAGAAAAACATGTATTTAGAAAAATTGTCATCCAGGGCTACGTGGTAGTGCATGCAGAAAGACCCCCAACACTTTTTCAGGCTGGTATAGTAACAGAGCCATGCTACCATGCAACCTGAGTCACAGTAAACAAAATGCAGATTCCAGCTATTGTGCAGCATGTGTTCTTTCCATATAATTTAGAACTGGTCCATGATTGAAAACATTTGCTAACTAATAGTAAATTATTTTTAATAAATCAATTCCAGATTTGTTGGATCACCCAGGTTCTCCCATGATGGTCTATTTTCTCCAGTCTTGGAGAGCTTTAATAAATCAGGCCTAATCTTTCTGATTTTTGCAGGAGGAATATAGGAGGGTAAAAAAAAGTTATCTAAATTATAATAAAATAATAAACAACAGAATTTGATTAGCATATTAGTTGTTAAATAGTTAATTGAGCTTGGGTTCAGATTTGAAGCCATGGGCTGGCAATGCACCAAAACATCCAAAATATGGGTATGCTTCATTTGTCCCTGACAGTCATTAGCCAATGAGAACACTGCCTGCTTTATCTTGAACTGGATTCAGCCAATTTATGAGGAATTGAGCAAAGGTCATCACTAACAACAACAAGACATTAAAAGGGGCACAAACCTGTCCCCTTTCCAACTGTAAAAAAGTCTTAAAAAAGTCTACATTTACTTGTGGCTTCATGCTATAATAGCTGGCGCCAACAAGAGTTCATGCCAGGTGCGTGCGACCTGTTCTTAACTTCCATCAAGTTGTTTTTGCATTACCTTAGACACATACAAGAAGACAACAAACCTGTTGACATCGACCCCTAAAATCACAGATTTTTTTTGGAACATTTTCCATGGTACTCACAGATGCCTCGATGTTCCAAGTTTAATCACAGTACGTCTAGAAAATGTCTGCACTGATTTTGTGAGCTATTTTAATGTGAAATAGATGTCTAAATTAGCGTGCATTGACTGAGATATAAAAACGCACAGCATTTAATTTGTAATAAAATTGCAAACTACAAAATCAATACAGGCTATAATGCGCTTGACATTACAAAATGTGAGAGTTAGATGCGCCTCCCCCGTAAAAAGCTTTCAGAGAGAGCCATGTACGTTGTAAAGCCGTCGCATTTTTAATAGAATAAAATAGAGCAAAGTCGTTAAAGGGCCAAAGGGCCAGTACATTTGTTTTGGGCAGGAATTTGTGAAACCTACTGGCAGTTCTTTTAAATGAAGGTAAATTGGATTGTCCTTTAAAGCAGAATTTGTGAAATAAGTTTGCTGTTTGCATCCCCTTAATGGAGCCACATTTTGCGTACTTCAACAGGAAATCCAGATTGAAGATTGTAAATCCAGATTGTGGTAACATTCACCTTGTTTAAGCTACAAAATGCAAGATTTTCCCCTTATTGTTGCCTTGATGAGTGTAGCTGTGTGTCATTTGGTGTGTTGGCTCGCCAACAAATCGCCAACAATTTCGCACTCAGAACAGTCACTATAATGAACTACCATAAAACAGGGACTCATTGTTGCCATCTCGGTTTCTTGGATAAACCCTATTTTTACAAAAACCCTACATTTGCAAATTTTCTTTTAATTACAATTTTTATTTTCAATCTTTCTCTTTTCTTGCATGTGTTCTTTTTTTTTTTTTTGCTTTACTAATGTCCCAAGTCTGTGACTAGTCTCACAAAGTGATCTCTGCACATTGATTAGCAGATCACTAAATGACCTAGCAGGGATGACCACCACCGTTTTCAATGGAGAAAGATTCAGCAGGTTGATTCCCACTCTTCATCCAAACTACTCATTTGTCTCACTGTCCTTGTAAAACCTAATTCCCGCAACAGAAACATACCGCCTCTATGCAGCTTGTTTCTTAGCCAGGGTTCTTCCAGAGGTTGCTAGGAGTTCCTTGAGCAAATTGTACCTCTCCGGTCAGTTTACGTGACACCAGTGATATTTTTGACTATCGGTAAGGGTGGCATTCTTCCGAATGGCCAGCAATGTAGGAGGGATTCTTCTTACTGATCTTACTGACCACCACACTAATGTACTGTGAGCTGTGAATATAAAAAATTATATGAGGGGTTTCCCGAAAACATGATTGTTATGTAAAGGCTTTCCTCCATATTAAAAATGTGTAGAAATACTGGTCTAGATAAACTGGATGGAGCAGTCCATTTATTTTCAAGGGGCAGCACATGCAAGAAGAACAGACTTTTTGTTTTAATGCAGAACATCCCAACATGAGTGCATTTTGTCTACTAGGGTGTCATTCCAAACAGATGTCACTGCAACAGACTGCACCATGTGTGTAACCATGTGGTGATGCATAGTAAAATGTGCAGCACCTAAATATGAATGGGCTATAAAAGTAGCACTGGAATATGTAATCACAGTAAGAGAAATTGCACACATTATACTAATACCCCAAACTTCATACCTTACTACTTAAGGTCCAAACCACATACATCATTTGGTTCGGCTGCTGTCCACCATGGTTGTCTTCTCTTTCCCTGTTGATGGCCAACCAATTGACAAAGAACTGGACATATCTGGTCTGTTCAAGGCATGGAACATTTTCTATATTGGGCTCTAGATACAATACATAAATGACATTAACATTCCACTCTTAATTTTCCTGAAGAGGCTCAATGAAATCTGTGAAATGTGTTGGGTAGAGGAAATGCTCTTTTATTTTTAACAGTGGAATCCACATGTTTTGTAAACACTGTGACTGTGAAGTCTCAATAAATTTTGAATTTTAGTGTGTGAAATGTTCATTTATCTCTATAGGAGAAAGATTTTCTTTGGTTATGACAGTAAGAGGGCCCAAAGCTTCTACTTTGCCTCGGCCACTATTGGGCTATAATCTGGCTTAGCCCAGTAGCACCATGGCCCAGACTGGACAATGCATGGACAGAGAAAATTTCTTGATAATAATTGAAAAAAACCTTATTTAAAGGAGAATACAAGCTTTAGAGGATTGTTCAAAGAATGTTCTCTCTTTGCTGTCTTGTTGCAGCCCAGTCACCCCCTGTTGATCACCGTGATGTATTGTCCTGCACCACTTCTGGCTGCACCAATCAGTTGGAGTTTGGACAATGGGGACAAAACAATCCCCAGATATTTTGGGTCTGATTTATTCAAGGACTCCAAGACTGGCGAAGATAGACTATCATGGGAGAACCTGGGTGAATACACCTCCCAACTAATATCAAACAACTTTTGGAAAATCCATCCCAGGTTTCCTGGATCATTCAGGTTCTCCCATGATAGTTTATCTTCTCCAGTCTTGAGGAACTTTAACGAATCGGACCCATTGTGCCCTCATTTCGGACCTAGGGTATGAGCTGTGTGATGGATTGGAGGGATGGGGCTGTAAATGAGTGTGGTATTGCATTTGCCTTTATGATTTGCAAAAGATCATGTGCAGCACTATGTTTTCCCTAAATTTGATAAATGTAAGTAAGTAAATAGAACTAATTTCTGGGTGCCCCAATATTAAATGATTTCTTACAACATTTTCAGTATCGAGAGTACCACATATCTTCTAAAAATATCACTTATGTGTACATGCAAATGACAGGAGCACTTTATTGCAGAGTTCCATTGTCACATTTGAATGACATTATTTCAATTGGTCTGTATGGATGTGGAAGAGATCCTCGGGCACATTCTGTGTGTCAGTGCTGTCCTCTAGTGATCTTCATGATTAAGTTGAAGATGAAGCCTTTCTTCTCCAGACATTTGCAATATGACCGTTACTAAACTCAGCTGTCATTTTACAATAATGCATTATTTGTTATACTACCCCGTGCCATTTTATATTTTATTAATTTTTTTTTACTAGTTAAAAAGTCAAAAAACATAAATTAATGTACTCATGTGAATCTTTACATCTGAACTCCAGGCAGATATAAAAGTTACAAATACACATTATTCAGGGCACACTCACTCTGTGTGTGTTGGTCTGCATTGCATTAGTGTACTGGAGTGAAATAAAGGTTTGCACATTTGAGCACAACACACCACGCTGCAACAAAAAAGCAAAATAGACAATGTTATCTGTGCTCAATGTGCAATAACAAATGCAGCCTAAATGCAAGCAGTTTATGAACCTGAAGTTGACATTGTATGAGCAGTTTAAAGTTCCCTTGCAGCAAAATTTAGGGAAAGTGAAGAAGCAGCACAAGAAGCCAGATGGACATGCTGCAGGATGTGATAGGAGAAAAGGGAAGTGTGACCTGCTCATCAGTTTGCTTCTTCTTCTTTTTTTTGACCAATCAATGAATGAGATTGGAAAGGGGACCAGATTTCTAGTTCTCCCTTTGCACTTTTTGTAACCAAAATTGAGAAAGTGACAAGTTTACTTTAATTTGCTTTTTAAAACTTTCAAACTTATTTTAGCCCCCCTGACCAGTGTTGGGGCAAGTACAATATGTAGCAATCATCCTTCCGAATTCTGTACAGAAAATGGCATATTAAATTCCAGCTTTGTGTCCCGACATGAGAATGTTTACATACAGTTAAATCTCCTTCCAGATCTTTTAACTGTATGTTCAATTGTTTGAATGCTGCACAGCTGGTTTTGGTGTCATTAAGCTTTCAGAGCTGTTCCGCTATCGCCTGCATATGCAAATGTGATTATCGCCAACTGCGTGAAATTATCCACCAGGGCTTATATACTTGTCAACCAATCAGAGCTTGCGGCTTTCCCCGGGCAATAAAATATGTCAAACGCAGTGCGATATGTAAATTTCCATACACAACAATATAGTTTAGAGGCGTCGGAAATATTTTTGGACTCGGGCTTAAATCGGGAACATTAGGCCTCGCTCATTCATATTTCGCAAAGCAAATTTAATCTGAAATATAACAAGATTTTATCAACAGTAGAAATATTTTCAATGGTAAATGCTTGAGTACTTTATGGAATGATATACACAATGGGCTTCCAAAGTGCATTTGAGAATCCTTTACTTAATTTATTATTTTATTTTGAAAGTTAGGGAAGGGGAACCGTAACATAAATGGTATTCCCTCCTACGAGAGACATGTCTTTATTTTATCTTCATCCAGGCATTGCAACATCACCGCTGTGTGCAAGGTACCCCGCTGCTTGATGACTGGCTCGTGAGATGATCTGACTCCGAATGACATGGCAGACAAGTGACTCATGTACAAACAGCCTGTGCAAAGTAATTGGCTGCTCTTTCGCATATCCCAGGGCATCTTAAAGGGTTGTAATTGTACAACCAATCACTATTTACAATTTATATTCAAAAATACTTATCAATTTAGATCCTCAGCCAATATAATGCATCCAACTGTCTCCAAAAGGTTACTGTGATGGCCATGAGAGATGTTGACATGCCGAATAACTATTGGATCCTTGTTGTCCTGCAACACATTTAGGCTGTTTGTGCCTTCCTGTCCATCATGAGCATTGCCAGGTTTGGGATTAGTTTTTAGAGCCTAAACACCTTTGTGTGACTTCCCTCCTGTGCTATTACCCTCCTGAGTTGTCCCCATTATGGTTTACTATATGGACCGCCAAAAAAATGTACTTTTTAGGTTTCCTCCTCTTTGTATGTCTTCTGGCTCCACCACTCCCCACATACAAAACATCTCCAGGTCCTACTACCTCCACCTATGCAACATCTCCAAAGTACGGCCTTCCTGTCACCAGAAACCACCAATCTCCTGGTACACTTCTTTATTATCTACAATCTTTCCTGAGTGCTGCAGCCAGACTTCACTCATCCTCATATTACCTTCCATCATCCTTCCCATTACTCCTTATCTCCTCTTTGCAATTGTCTACACTGCCTTCCATTTTATCAAATAAATTAGTTTAAGCTTTGCCTTCAAACCAATCCACACCTTTTGGCCCATCCAGATACATAAATACCCTCCTAGCTGCCCTCTTGGCTTCCCTAATGACTTACTAATCACTTCCATACTCATAACCTCCTCCCATTTACAGCTCCAAGACTTCTCTAGAGCTGCCTCCACTCTCTGGAATTCTCTCCTTTGTCCAATTAGGTTTGTGCCTATCCTCAACACATTTAGGCAAGACTTAAAAACTATTGCATTCAATATAAAATAACTATACTGAATGCAATACACTTCATGAAAATGTATTTCACAGTATAATATATTAGTATGAGTGTAATGAAGTGTAAAAACACAAAATCATGTCAAAGTTTATTATTAAATTTATTATTAAATGTATTTTTTTTTAATTAATTTATTTATTATTTTGACATGATTTTGTGTTTCAAACATTATTATACTCATACTATTATATTATACTGAGAAATTAATTTTCAAATTTTTTATTGATTGAACAAACAGTAGCAGCGATCTATAAAAGGTATTACACACATCTAGCTTTCATTTATGACATTTTTATGAACAAAAATACATTTTTATATGTTCTTTCAATATCTCAAATTACGGTTTTGCCTTAGTACATACAAATTAGAACTTGAGCCATTTCTAAGCGTCTTTGTTCTGAAGTCTGTCCATCCTTTTCTTTTAGGATTGAGAATTACGACTTTTCAGAATTCAAACACACAAATTAAACGCAGGTACGTAGCTGATCGGCGGACAAATTTGTATCCAAAATTTCAGGCTTTGCCTCCAGTCGTCTTCCATTAGGCAGGGCTGTCTGTCTGCACGGGACGCAGCGTCATAAAAGCTAGATAGACATTATGATTGCTTTTTGTAAAGGGACGACAAACCCCTGAGATTCAATCCTTTGTAACACAACATTAAACTAAGCTCATTTCACATGCACAGTTTAGCATTGGCCCATAAGGAGAACAGATTCAGAAAAAGTCAGCAGAATTATTATGACTGGAAAACAGCATAATCATACATATCTTTTGGGTATAGGCTTGGATGAACTGTCAGATGGTGTTTAACCATTTATTGGTTATTTAAAAAAAAATTACTAGGAAACAATCGTCTTTCATGCATACGAATCACAGACAGTAACCAAAACCCATGCAATGCCGCTCTATATGTGACGTTAGGGTGCTTCTCGTGGGAAGAAGCAAGACTTTATAGCAGCATGACCTCTTGTCTTATCATAGAGGAATAGGGAACCAATATGTATACAATCTCAATACACTTCAGTTATGTGCCTGGACATCTGGTGAGCACTTGCATTTAATTCACAGGTCTATATGTTTGAAAGAAGTTTGTATTTTGAGCTATTAATCAAACCTTTATATGGAACATTAAATTGACTTTAATATTCTTGGGCATATTTTTAATTTTAATATTTCATATACGAATCATTAGCCAATAGAGGGCACTGTGCAATTGTATGTAAGGAAAAAAAGCATAAAACAAAAAAAAATCTATTTATAATATCATGGGAGAGCCTGGGTGATCCATCAAACCTTGGAATGGATCTGGCTCAGGATTGACAACAACAAATAGATGGGAATAGAGAAAAGGCTGCAGAGTACACAGAAAATTGGTCTCAATGATCAAATAAATAAGTTAAGTAAAAGGGTTCTTTTAACCCCCCCCCCTGGAGAAAGAGATAGCTTCACTGTAGGGTAACACAAGCAAAATAAATTTCACCTTGTCAGCAATTGTGAGTGCACATCTATATTTTAAGCTATCCAAGGCAATGAAAAGGTTAAACCAAAAAACTCCCGGATGTGTTCACCATGCTCAGTTATGACAGGCTCATTTAAAAGGCAGCATATTGTATAATAGCTGGATACATCGCAATACCTTGGTGGGGGATATTTGCATATTTATGAAAACACTTTACCTCCTGTTTGGCTAATATAGGTAATGCCACTCATAGCAGCAGTTGTCCCAATTCATTTAAAGGATGAACTCTTTTTTTATTTCTTTATTACATAAATCGACTCAGTGAACCACCGCAAGGTATTTGCCATAAATAATTTTAATTAATTGGACAGTTTGCATTCAGATTGAATACTGCACACAAATGCAGCATTAATGCCCCCCTTAGTGCTTTGCATTGCAGTATCAAGTTGTAGAATCCATTTTATTTCACATATTACTGCAGCCAATTATATTTGATGCTTTGTGGTACTGTCCTATGCACTGGTGTGCCATTTAAACTAATATATATATATATATATATATATTTATATATATATATATATATAAAATTATATATAAAGGTTTTTTATAAAACAATAAAACAGATCCAACAGAATAAAGATGATAGCTTGCCATTCCCAGAATGAGGTGGCTGAATTAGTTTTCTCTCTGAGGATTAGACCTGCAGCAAGCCATACCATGCAGCCTCTAATACCTTGCCACTTGCTTGACTGTCCGCAGCATTGTTCTGGTTCGAAAGAATCAAGAGTTTGCAGATTTGACATGGGCATCAATAAGCAGCACTGAACTGCTCACTGCCAAACCCTCTTCGCTCTCTTTTGGGCTTCTGTGGGTAGACGGTATACCTGGTGACTCTGGCAGTAACACATTTGCCTCCCTAGGTTGCTCACTTCTGATATAAAACAGGACAGAGGTGTTCTGTGGTCCATAGGGCTGAACTGGGCAAAACTGAAATAACTTCTTAAGGTAACCCTGAAGCACAGGCAATGAACACAGAAGGTTAAAGTGACCCTGGCACCACAGGGTCAGTTACAAAAGGTAAGAGCAGCTCTCAAAAGAAGATTCATGACCAATTTAAACTTCCACATTGTGGTAACATATGCATAACTGCAATACATGCTAATGCACGTAAAGTTTTGCTGCAGTGCCTGTGTCATTTATTTTATATGGCACCCAATGCACAAAGACGATACACTTGTTGTAGCAGGCTACAAGTACAGCAATGCATTGTTGTGCATTGAGTTGATAAAGGTTGCTTTTTGGCATAATACGGTGCATTGTCTGCACATTATACCAACACAGTGCTTTAATGCAACATTGGATGACTTGAGACATAAGGTAACATCTGGAAATAGCCCACTACAAACAAATAAATGAGCCCTTATATTAGAGCCAATTCAGACCTGCAGTGGGCCACAGAATTCTGTCCCAGGCTAAACAGCGGTCCCATCTACTCTAATCCAGGTGAATGAGATTTTGGACACATCTACATACAGATCAAAGCATGGCTCTGTGTCAAGTCACTTTTAGCGACGTAGTTGCTGTTTGGAGATTCGAGCCATAGCTGTTTGAATATATGGTTGCCTGCTTATATGGTTACCACTTACCATTACCAGTGAAAAGCGTTCAAACCAACTCAGCGAGTCCCCTGTGGTCTCAGCTTCTTTCCCTATTTCTGATGCAGATAGAACAGCGAGCGCAGCTAAGTCTCACTGTACAGATTGGGTGGCATGTCTTTATACAAATGTAAAAAAGAGTGATTTTCACTGTGCATACATGAGATTGGCACTTTTTTTTACATTATAGGAAAGCCCCTGATGGCGCATGCACAAAATTGGGCATGCACAGAAGGAACAGGCCACAGCCTTACATCACCTGAACTCCCGGCAGCATGGTGGCTGAGAGGTTAGTGCTCTGACCTTTCCAGCACTAGGTCCAAGGTTCAAATCTCGGCTAGGACACAATGTGCATGGAGTTTGCTGGTTCTCCCCGTGTTTGTGTGAGTTTTTTCCCACATTGCAAAAACATGCAGTTAGGCTAATTGGCTTGCCCAAAAAATTGACTTTAGACTGTATTAAAGACATATTACTATGATAGGGACATTGGATTGTGACATGACTATGGACTTTGTACAGCACTGTGTATTATGATGGCGCTATATAAAAACTGTGGAATAATAATAATAACTAATAATGTGCTTCCTGCAACTGTAAAAAGAAATGCATGATACCAAGCACTTTTCTTTTTATGGGAAAGTCCCATGGAAAGCAGAAGGAGCAGCCCAAAGTCTCCTGGGATATGTGTCATAGGTAATGCAGGAGGCTGTGGGTTTCCCTTTCTGCCACAAAAGTAAGGATTGAAGGGGAGGAGAGGTAATGGGTTCTCCCAAACATTCTTTAAAAAAGTGTTAAATATTAAAAACTTTCTTCATTATATAAAATGATACCCACCCCTTTATATAATGTTAAAACTGTCATGATAGGTCCGCTGTAACTGCTCTATGTATACAGCAAGAATTCTCCCCTTCCAATAGCTTCCTGGATTTCTCCCAGGATCATTGCCCCTTTTTTTATACTCACCTAATGGATATAACAAAAATATTTCAATTAATTCAAAGACCAAAATGGAACAAAAAGTAACCTATCAGGGTTCACATTCATGCACGTTTTTTCGGTTTCAGGTGATCGCCTCATGTGTATAAAAAAAATAAAAACACAACAGACTGCAGCATCCCTTTAAATACCCAAAAAAAGGAAATGCATGTTAATGGTGTTGATAATCTCACCCCCCCCCCCTTTCAAAAATAAAAATGTAGAGTGCATCGATGCGAGTGTCCACATTTACAAAACAAGGGCCTGGACCGGCATCTTCAGAAAATTGACTATGTTTCCATAAATTACTCAAGTATGAAAAATGAGCTGTCTCCTTCTAGACAGCCTAAGCGTATTTGTATCATCATTACGCCTTTCATGTGTACGCCGTCTTCACCGCATGCAGATAGCGAGCTTTGTGGCTTATCTGCTCCACGCAGCCTCCAGAGTTGTTGCAGGTTGCTCTTTGTGGAGTAACAAGTCCTGAATCTGCGACCAGCAGCGGCTGCCAAACCGGGGCGAGTTCAACCCCCCTCCACGATCTGCGCTTTAACACCACTTTGATTCCATTAATTTGTTCATTTAAAGGAAATTCCCCGATGAACCTTCATAAAAAAAATATATGGCGGGCCCCACACCATCTTTGATCTTAATTCTTCACTATTAATATTAATGGTGAAAAATGACAGCTTTAGCTGCAGCTCCAGTCTGTGGCATTGATCTTGCCCGGGATCAGCTTCACGTAGTGAAATCTAATACATGACAATATGCCACCTGCTGGTCTTGTCGGTTAACAGAAATTTGCCTGTATAAGTGCAACGGCTTCAAAAGGCATCAAAGTGACGCCACTTGCCAAAGACAGAGGGCCTGGAAGGATTCCGCTCAGATTAGATTTTTTTAAAGGAGAAATTATGATCCCTTTAGGTTATAAGAGGATATGTCACTTTTTTAAAAAAAAAATTTGCATCAGTCAGTTCAATAAAGTTATAAAATGGGCTAATATGGTTTAGCTATAGGAAATTGTAGTTTTTCTTTACGATTTTTAACAGCATTTGCAGGCTGACAACACTAAGCAAATGCCTTGCAAATGGCAGCAGCACTGACACCTGTCTCGAGAGCTCATTCAGTTGGGTTGCCAATATGAAGACCTAGGTTCTAATAGTCCAGTAATGGCCACAAGGACGCAATAGAAATGCTGCTGCTTATTGCGCAGCAACGGCCTAGAGTTGTTAGGGGTTGTTTAGGGATGACAGCAATAAATGCAACTCGGCACCCCTTCTAAACATGTTCATGGTCTCTGCATTCTTCTTCACAGCTTTCTTAGTCCCTGACATGTAACAAGCATGCAGAAAGTGAAGTGAGAATGCAGCTGGAACACTTGACATGCTTACTTGTTTCAGTCTTGTTTTATGATTATTAACATCACTAAAAAAGGTGGCTATTCCTTTAATAAAATTTAAAAAAATGTTTTTTTTAAAGGGCCCCTTCTATCTTTACTGCCACGGCTGTGAAAGAGAAACCTGCAGCCTCCTAGGATACATATGTCACGAATCTAAGATGGCTTCGGGCTGCTCCTTCTGTACATGTACAAGATTGGGCATGCGTCATCTGGGGCTTTCTATAATGTAAAATAAAGTGCTCAATCTCACACATGTGCAGTAAGATCAGCACTTTTTTTTTACATATTCAGGAAGACATGTCTCCCGATGAGTGCGTGGTCGGGTGTCGTGAAGAAGCACCCAGGAAGATGGCTGTGCCCACCATTCCATCCAGCACCAGAAAGAAGACAAAACAGCACATGATTCCCTGGGCTTGGTTGCAGATAGATTGAGGACTTTTCACTGGTAAAGGTAAGTGATTTTTTTTTTCTTTTTTAAAAAGTTCTACTTTAATCATATAAAAGCCTTTGGGTCAGCATAACAGCCAGGCAACTAGCACTTACTTAAGAAGAGTTTAGCATGAGGGCTTGAAATCCAACTCTAGGCAACCCTTCACCCAGGATCCTGCCATCCCTATACATGTTGTTGTATGTTTTTCTTTTCCTTTTAATACTTACCTCTTTCTAAAGTCTTCAGACTGGTCACATGACGCACTCACCTCTTTGGATC
>NC_092864.1:35050127-35085571 GCF_032062135.1 Pyxicephalus adspersus | reverse complement strand
TGTCCGGAGGAGCTGCGGGGACCGGGTAAGTATATTCTTTCAATTGTAATCCGATTGTCATACAATGTATGACAATCGGATTGCAATATAATGTTTGTTTACCCACCTGAGAAAAGTTCGGGTTTAACACATTTATGCAAGTGTTTTTACCACGACCCAAGGTCGGGTTTAACGGCCAGGTGGTTAATAAACCCAAAACACTGAGGACATCTTGTGGCAAAAAAGGGTTGCTGCAAAGGACACTGAGTGGAAGAAGGGGAGTATTGCAGCCAAATTCCCATTTTTTTTTTTAAATTGTCTGGGAGACCTTTTAGGGAAAAAAGAAAAGCAGATTTGGGGTTTTAAGACCCAATCTCATTTAATTAATTATAAACTCGGATAAAGGATTTTTTCTTTCTGTGTATAATTACTGCTCACATTTTACCAATTAACACTTATTGTGAAGTGCTAACTAGAGTGTTAGTATTGCTCAATTTACTTTCATTTTCTCAAACTCTTTATCTTATTTCTATGTCTATTTTGGTCCTATGTGATATAAAGAATTCGCCATCCAATAAAACTTTCTCCTTCACCGAGATAACTACAGCAGAGTCAATTCTGATTTGTTCCTTATGCTGTTGGTTACTAGGGATGAGCGAACGAGATTTGTAATTTTCCATCTCGTGGCGAATCCAGCCTTTTCTCGCTTAACAAACATGTAAGCGAGAATGACCTTGTGATTCGCCATGAGGTTGTGTTCTCACTGAACGAATGAGGGAAAAAGAGGGAGGCAGTAACGCAGGCGTACTGAACTCATATGACCTCTCAATAGAGATTCTCCATTGAGAGATCATGAGTTCAGTATGCCTGCAGTCACAACTGATTGGAGGCACGTGCCTCCAATCATCTGTGAGCGCAGGTTCCCACGGTCCCTGGGCTGTATTTATCAATGATATGTACAGCTCAGGGACCGTGGCAACCTGGACGGGCACAGCTGATTGGAGTCAATTTCTTCCAATCAGCTGTGACTGCAGGCGTACTGAACCTATATGACCTCTCAACGGAGATTCTCCATTGAGAGGTCATATGAATTCAGTATGCCTGTGGTCACAGCTGATTTGAGGCACGTGCCTCCAATCTGATTTGAGGCTGTGACTCATCTCCCACGATAATCATTGATAAGTACAGCCCAGGGACCGTGCAAACCTGGACCATGGGAACCTGCAGTCACAGCTGATTGGTGTACTGAACCTATATGACCTCTCAATGGAGATTCTCCATTGAGAGGTCATATGAATTCAGTATGCCTGTGGTCACAGCTGATTTGAGGCACGTGCCTCCAATCTGATTTGAGGCTGTGACTCATCTCCCACGATAATCATTGATAAGTACAGCCCAGGGACCGTGCAAACCTGGACCATGGGAACCTGCAGTCACAGCTGATTGGTGTACTGAACCTATATGACCTCTCAATGGAGATTCTCCTTTGAGAGGTCGTATGAATTCAGTATGCCTGTGGTCACAGCTGATTTGAGGCACGTGCCTCCAATCTGATTTGAGGCTGTGACTCATCTCCCACGATAATCATTGATAAGTACAGCCCAGGGACCGTGCAAACCTGGACCATGGGAACCTGCAGTTACAGCTGATTGGATTCACGTGCCTCCAATCAGCTATGACTGCAGGCGTACTGAACTCATATGATCTCCCAATGGAAAATCTCCATTGAGAGATTGTATGAGTTGGGCTCAGGTTCCCACGGTCCCTGGGCTGTAAATATTATTAATAAGTACAGCCCAGGGACTGTACAAACCTGGACTGAGGGAACCTGCGGTCACAGCTGATTTGAGGCACGTCCAAATTTTCCCCCCATTGACTTTTATTGAATTCGCGAAATCGAGGACGTTTTCCCGAGACAGAGATCAGAGGCCTACTCGTTCATCCCTATTGGTTACCAAAAAAGCAATACACTTCCAACAATACCCATTTTTTTGTTTGGGTGGAAGGCAAGATAATGTCACCCATGTACTCAGAAATTTCAGAGACTGCAGCTAAAGTTTTTTTTTGGGGGGGGGGGGCAACTTATACTTACAATGTTTTTTTTTTTTTTTTGCTTCATTGCTTCATTTGTGTTGGGAAAGCAGTCAGCACAGAACTGTGATCAGAACAGGTATTCCCATTCAAAGATTTCTGATAAATGTAGACTGTAGGATTTAACTTTCTTACCCCATGACAATGGTCACCAGGATAAGTTTTCCTAGAGGTGACACCATTCCCTTCCATTCCATCAAGATTATTCTTAGGTTAGAGATTCAAAGTAGTCTAACCTTTACACACACATTCTTTTTACAGTAGATCCTTAAACTAAGCTTTCACTGACCTCTGTGGTTGCAGCCACTCCGGAGTAGTTCATCCTCAAAGCTTATAGCTGGGGCTTCTCAGTTCACTTTCCCCTCTTTATCTCTTTACACCTAAAGCGAACCTATCACCAAAATGTTTACTTTATATGAAAGGGTAAATATCCCTTTTATAGAAGGTAAAATTAATATTTGTTTTTCTTTATTACAAAGCCTCTCCCCTTCTGTCTTTACAGCCACAGCAGTAAAAACTGAAAGGGAGCGATAAAGTGTCACATATTCCAGGAGGCTCCTGGATGCTCCTTCTGCACATGTTCAATCTCGAGCTTGCACAGAAGGGGCTTTTTCCTGAAATAAGGGAAAAAGTGCTGATCCCATGTATACACAGTGAGATTGGCACTCTTTTTTTAACCAATTACAGCAGGGCATGTCACCCAATGTCACACCTATGCAGTGCAAGATATATTGACGTAACCAGAAGAGGAAAGAAGATGGTGATGCCCGGCGAAGGAGGATTCCAGGACTGCGCAGGAATGAATTAACGACAGCTATCGAAGGATTGAGGGCTCTGTATAGTATGGGTAAGTGGTGTTTTTTAATTTTAAGGATAGTTACACGTTTAGTATCCATACAAACATGCCTTAAGTCCTACTGTCACAGTATATAAAAGCCCCTTCTTTTAATGGTAAAAAACATCCATGAGCTCCATTCAAGGTGCTGAGATGATGCCCTCAATTTGCTGATAGCAGTAGAAAGCCTTTCTTCAAACTTCTCTCCACCAATAAACAGGTTTCAAAACTTTACCTTTATAGAAAGTCACTGACATTTGTGATCACCACCAGGAACCACACTGAGCCAGATATTTATGATTGTGTCAGTTTTTCATGTGACCAATGTTGATGTCACCGGGACTTCCCTGAGTTTCTCTTTAAGAATTAATACAATTCCAGATCGGTCTCCGCAAACGTCTGTCCCTGAAAGCCATCCATACTTGTCAGGCTATACACTTATCTTTAAACTAAGCCCTTGAATCGCTTATACATTGAAATGCTGCACTATAAGTAGGTCAGATTTCTTCTTTTTCTGCCTTGACGTGTAATCTGATAAGGAAGAAATTACCTGATCAATTTTAAAATGTGTGACCGAGAGAGGTTGAGCCGGCTGCAGCAGCGAGTTGAGCCAAATATTAATCATGTGTTGAATTTCGGTAAACAATTGCTGCATAAAATGGAGAGGATTGGCGAAGGGAGAGGAGGGGGCTCATTGCTGATTATGACTTCAATTTCCTTATAATATACAGATATACTGGTGTATAAAATCCCCACCATGGAGCTCAGGAATATTCAGTCCTAAGTGAAAACACCCTAAGACAGGGGTGCCAAACACTGGCCTGCAACATCCTTTTTTTGGCCCCCAAAGGAATCCTAAATATGAATTGCAGCTGGCCCACCTCTGCATTGAAATAGCGCTGTTACTACAATTCCCAACATCACTCGCGACCAGCGGCCTCTCTGCCTATGCGTGGCCCCGCATTGGACTGTTTTATAGACGTAGGGAATTGTAGTAGCGTTGCTATTTATATTTCAAGTTTGGCCTGGGACTTTGTCTAAGTTTTTAATTTTAGCCCACTGTGTATTTGCGTTTAACACCCCTGCCCTAACAGCATCAATAAAATCTGAAGAACACTGGAGGTAGAAGTTTTAGTTCCTATAGATTTCAGTGGGGTTCATCTCAAACTTTGGGTTTAGCAAACTTCAAAGGTTGTTTACCAAATTCATTATAAACTGGACCCAGACACATTGACCCATCTCTACCTAAGAACCAGTTAAAAGCTGATACCTTCACAAATACTAGATGAAAAATCACCCAATGTGCATGGTCTGGTCACACTCTGCTAATAGGGCTATGGTATAGTATAAGAATTCATAGAAATAGGGGGTTCTTAAAGCTAACCTATTACCAAAATTTTTACTTTATATAAAAGGGTAAATGAGAGTAAAAATGATCCTCTTCTTTTTTTTTTACCCCAAATAACCCCCTGTATTTTATATGGACATCGTCATACACTGGCAATCATGGTCATTTTGATCCTCCCATACAGTACCCATGTCATTATAAATATCAGATATCTCTCACTTTTCTCAGCATGAACCTTTTTCTATCTATATTTATGACCGTTATTATAAGCTGTTTTATATTAAGAAGCTCGCCATTTCCATTTAGCCTTCTTTTTATTGATGTAGTTTCCTTTCAGAAATGCCATTCATCACAAATAAAAATGACATCCTATATTTTTCTAAATTATATTTTCTACGAACATATCCAAAGAAAGAAAATAGGAATCGAGGGGGCAGTGGTTTCCATCTGTCAAAGTTGAAAATTGCTGTGTATGGAAAGTATCATATTTAATAAGTAATCAGCGTGTTCTGTATCGTGCATTCAGTGTCCAGGCATTGGCTCAATCATATTAATTGTTTAAATGAATAGGTTTCATTTGGCTCACGTTTTCCTTCTATTAGCCGGGTCCAATCTTCCTGCGGAAAGCAGAGAGCGCCTTCTTGAAATAGCTGCTGCGACAGAAGCCAGCTCACAATTTATGCCTGCATTGGGCTATTTCTGTGCTGCGGATGGCTCCAGTTTACTTTTCAAAGTTCTGAAAATTAGTTGGGTGTTTGGGTAGAATAGGCACACTAATAAAACATAGGAATGATAATTAATAGGAAATCTATAAGAAGTTGCTTGCTGACAATCAAGAAAATCCTGACAGATATCCATTGTTAATTGCCAGCAAAAAGGACCTTTTAGCTCAGTGGTCGCCAACCGGTGGTAAAGTTTGGTGGTCAACAGAAAAATGTATTTAAATTTATTTAAATAAACACATTTATTTAAACGTTACACGAGACCAAGGTAGTTGAACTTCCTCCTTTCCCTCTTCGGACTGCGTTGTTCTTATACTCACGGACAGAATTCGCTAAAAGGAAGGCAAATGTTCAGTGGGCAGCAATATCTTAAATGTCACAAGGACCGGAACTACCTTGCCTGCTGCTGTGGTTCATCCTGCTGGCTCATACATCTTGCAGTGATGTAGAAGCCAATAGGAGCAATCTGTATTCTATACAAGTGTAGAAAACATGTAATAGTATTTTTAATACAGGGGCCACCAATAAGGTAAGTATAAATGCTTGTTTTATAGGTGGCCTATTTTTATAAACGTGACCCTGTGGTTATTATGTATAACCATTAAACCCATGCAAACTGTTGGCAAGGTGAACATTGATTGGGTGCAGGTACTGTGTACCAGCAGTGTTACTATTGGCTGATGCTTTTCAAGATTGTAGTGACCCTGACAGCCACCAGCCAATGGGAACAATGTCTTTTGTGTGCCCTAACACCTTGCTTCCAGGCCATGTTTGCATTGCCAACCAAAAAGGGATCAGCGTTGTGAACATTTATTGTACAGCCCGGCGTAATATGTTGTCGCTATATAAATCCTGTTTAGTAATAATAACATTGACTGGGAGCCTATAGCGTCCTGAAAGGGTTCCACAAACCTGTGCTGCTTTTTCCTGAGTATATTATCCTTTGGCAACCTAAATCCTAAAGAGTGGCCACCTATTAACATACTTATCTCTGTAGTGTATGTGATAGAACATAGGTAGGTGTCACAGGGGGTGACATTTCCATTGGCTGGCAGCAGCAACCCTGACAGCAACCAGCCAATGGAAATTCTTCTCACTGTATTCCACAACAATTGGCTCCCAGCCACTGTATATATTAAAACAATTCGTGGCTCACAAATGGCAACCAGCAGAAATTTAAGCCAAGCCCACCATGGGATCAAACATGAACCTCATCCCTATTGTCTATACTTGCCAATGCTTCCTGGGAACATTTAAGAGAAAACAGTATTTAAGAAAATATTACAACCAACCTCCTTGTATCTGTATATTTTACATTCACACAGATTGCACCACTTTCCCAATACCTGTTGTTGCTTCTGCAATGAATTCTGCTTATCACACCATTGTTATAAATCCCCTTTTTTTAGAGAATTGTTTTATTCTAGGACCATCTGCAGCATGGATAACAAGGGCTCCCGGGCACTCTGCCTGCTTTTTTGACAGCCTCTGTAAATCAAATTCACCTTGAAGACACCCATTCTTCACTTAGGCCTTTATCTGCGGCACAAATCCAACTGCTGAGGTAACTCATTTTGATGTAGTAGCAAGGAGAGGAAGAAACATTGCATCTACTTCTGTACCCCTGTGTATTATATCACATTTTTTTGTTTTATCAGTCCATCTACCATTGTCTGTTCTGCACCCTGATCGCTATAGCACAGAAGCACGGTGTATTTAAAGGGGGGATATATATTTAGGGAATGTATTTGTAATATAAGGTACATAATAGTCATTTTTTTAGTGTAAAGTTTTAAAAACTATTTAAGGTTTTAAAATATATGTGTACATTGGGGCAACCAAATTGATTCTGTTTGAGTTATAGAGCAGTAACATTTTGCAATCTGTTAGTTTTAGGAGAGTTCAGAGGTGACATTAGGCGGATATTGAATATATACCCTTTAGAGAGATTATTGATGTCTCCCTAAAGTGGAACTGAACCTATTTTATACACACATGTCCACATTGGATAATGGGCACCGCCATCTTCTTCCTTCTTCTCATTTTTATTCTGGTCTTCAGCCCTCTTGACTGGCTGGACTGGCATGATGTAACTAGGATGTGGACGAGCTGGAGTTTATTCAGCCCTGGCACCTGCAAGGGAAGCTGGGATGTGCTAAGTATCCAAGCAAAGAACCCTGACCCACACTAGTGCAGTTTAGCAAGCTTGACAATTGGAGGTAGGCATGCATATTGCAGAAGGAATATCGGCAGTCTGTTTCTACAATAAAACCCTGCCTGATGGCAGATTTTTACTTTAGTTCCAGAATTAGGGTTGGTCAAATTTGTTTCTGTTTGGTTTGCTACAGTTCACGGAAATTGACCCCAATGTTCTGGTTGATTTGTAGCTGAAATTGAATTCAATTGAAGTCAATGGCAGAAGAAAATTTCACCAACACTACATGAGCACAATTCAGCCAATGACACCCCTGACCTGTGAACTGTGTCACCTAAAAAAAGGGGCAGCAAGGGAAAGCTGTCCCTGGTTGCACCTGGCTGAAAAGATGACTAGCTTCATCCAGGCAGATGCAGCTCCCATCAGTGTGTAGAGAGCAGCTAATGCTGGATAAGAATCACCCACTGCTGGATGGATAATCTTTGTGGGCTCCAGTCCTATACACATTGCTGGACCCTGCACACTGTACTCATCCCCCAGAGTGAGGGTGTGGAAATATGGAAGCCCCCTTATTATGGGAGGCTTCCAGATTCCAAATAAGCTTTCTACCCTTAGACTCCTACATCACAGGGCAGGCAGAGGTCTGATATTTGCCAAAATGAAAGGGGGCTACACACTTTTCTTTTGCCCCCTTCTTTATTTGACAAACCATATTTAAGAGGACCTTTTATTTTTAGGAGCAGGGGGCAAACATATTCACTGTTCCATTTTTTAATCCAAAAAGGTCCCAATAGTTACAATATAAGGTAGGACCTTGCACTGTTCTTCACAATTCAGCTACACTTTTATTTTCTGACCACCAAACATGCAATTCAGCATCATTCATTTCGAGCCGAATTACTAATGTTTGGGACAAATTTGTCACAGATGAAAGCCGAACACCTGACATCTGCACTATGCTATCATATAGGGGGTTTATTAGCCATTCTAATGGCAATTGAATGATATTAACATAAATTGGAAGTTTTCTCAGTGAGACTACAAGTGGACTTGCTGATGCTCAATGAGCAAGCATTTTCTACTGTTGTCACTGTTAGGGAGATGGTCCTGATTAATGGCATGCAGTTTGGATGTACATAAATCTTATGTGGTTGAAATGGGCTGCAAGAGATCAGCAGTGCTGAGATGCAACAAAAAATGAAAGGTGAAACACTATTTATCAAAATGAAAAAATGCAGTTGTTTATAATTGGCCAAATATCATCAAAATGAGGTATGTATCCGCTGTACTTTAAAACATATCTAAACCCAAGAACATAAATGTAACACATTGTAGCTTACAATCTTTAGATGTGGTGGCTGCATTAGTTTTTAAGGCTTTTTCATTTGGTTATACTATCAGTAATGCACTTTTTGTCCTTGGGTGACCTTTTTCACTCACCGCGCTCTATCTTGTGTTGTCACCCAAGGACAGTACTGTAAACACCTCCCCTTCTTTTCTCTTCAATAAAACTTAACTCACAACCCTGGAAACAATGTAACAGATAAAAGTGCAGAACAGATAAAGAGGACAAGAATCTACCAGTTTACAGGATTTCTGACATGAGCAACAGGTATTTTTTTTATAAATAGATATCACAATTAGCTTTTAATGCTATTTTTAACAGACCAAAAGGGTGTAAATGGAAGGTATTTGTCAGGGTTTACCTAAATCTTATGCATTAAATCTGAGATAAATGGGGAGCTCCCTCTAGTGATTACAAATCTCTATATCTAATACAAATCAAAAATATTCCTATATTGTATGTGTCTACAAATATGTACAGATGCCTGCTTTGGTCCATGTATAAATAAAAATCGGACAGAGCTTACTATCTTTTATAATCAGTTTGTTTGTAAAGCAAACAAATCATTGCATCCCTTTTGTTTAAAGTACCTAGAATGTGTTCAGTTGTAAGTTCTACAATATGTACATAAATCTGGCCAACTCAATCATACAGCACCCCAGCACCTTTTTGTTTAGAAATTTAATTAACACCCAACACTTATTTTATGTATGAAGCTGTTCAATCCAAGAGCCACTATAGTACATCAGTACCTGTGTAGTAACCATGCACAGAAATAAAAAGATCCCATTATAAAACATTACAATGATTAGAATAGGCTGCAAGCCCTTCCTGAGGCTCTTGACATCACAGCGCGACCCTCCGCGTCTATTAAGTCTTATTATGTTTTCAGTTTAGCTAGCAAAATCAGGACATACTGGTGGGTGATTCATTAACAGACAACTACACTCTGCAACAAAATAACAAGAACTGCTTTTGGCAGAACCAAGGATGGAGAACACAGGAGCAGTTCTGCAAGTTTACTTCTGCTGATCGGCTTTTATTGAGGTCACCTTAACTCAACACTTCATACAACTTCAGAACACGGTCGTTCTAGTTAGAAAACTTTTATCAGAAGTACAATATAAATAAGGTGAGGTTCAAGTTTTATTCATGGTTTGTCAATGATGGAATTGTTAGGCCTTTTTCAGATTTTGGGGTTGCTAACTACTGCCGTTAGCTGCTCCCAGCCTCTGTACCAGTTAACACTGTGGTTGTTGTATCAACCATGGTTCAACCTCAACCACACCACTCACCTCTCAATCACCAGTCTCTGTGACTTTCAGGTGAGTGCAGTTGAGGTTGCAGTTAAATGTTTTCAGGAAGTTGTTGGAGTTTCTCAGGCCTCCAGAATCAACCGCAACCACTTTCAAACTGCTGTAACTTGCGGTTAAAGGCGGTTGCATTGAAGTCAATGGAAGCAACTGGCTGCCTGAGGCTGGCCAGAAGCAACCTATTGCATTCAGTAACCACAGCTGCAATACACTGCAACCACACCACAACCGCATGCATCTGCCTGCACAAAGAGATGCCCAATCATTATTATTTAATTGAATGGGAGAGGTGAGTAGAGCCACAGGTCCAAAATTATTCAAAGAGTTGTTTTTTTAAGAACAGCGTGGGGAGCATAATGGCAGAAGATATGGAATAAGTGGAATCTGTGCTTTGGGTACAGAAACAGGTTCACTTAAATGGGGACCTCCCCAAATACAAATACTTACCTGCCATTTGCTTCCCAGCTGATCCAGTGAAAGAAAGGTGATGTGAAAGCTTCACCAGAATCAAAGCTTATATATGGCTATGGACTTACCTGTTAAGGTTGCGGTTGGCCCAGTGTGCCTAAGAAGTCAAGAGGTCTTGCATACTTTGAAGAAGACTTTTCATTGCCGCTGCCTTGGAGGAGACGCTACATGTAGCCTCTACCCACAGCAGCCACATGGAGAATGAATGGGGTTGGAAAAGAACAGTTTAGTGCCAGTTACTGCCACACACTGTCAAATCTGCAATTGCTGGTTCTTTAAGAACCAATACTGTGGTGCAAGCAGCTCCCTTGCGCCTGCTGCAGGTCTGAACCTTTTTTCATGGAATATAAATTATTAATTTACTGTTTGACCAAGAAAAACTGGATGTGAGCTACTTCTGGGTTTCCAGTAAAACAATTAGAGCTTACAGGTTGTATATCTACTTCTACCATCAACATCCACCATCCACATTAATAAATGTTCTTTCTACTCATATGCTTACTAAACAAGCATCAATCTAATTTGAGCATTGATTAGATCTACCAACCATGTACTGAAAGGGTGTTCTTGGCTAGAAATAAAGTGTGATTAGAACAGTAAGATGTTTATGTATATCATAGTTTGGTAAACCCAATGAACATTGTTACAATTATGGCTAGTTTTGGAAAAAAAAACATGGGTCTTGCTTCACCAACAGTATCGCTGACACTTTCAACAGAAGAATTACGATGGCAATTTTCAGGAGATCAGATGTGAAAAAAACATTGGATTTGCTAATCTTGGTATTTACTCTGGATAAATAAGGACGGGAAGTTGGGGGCAATGGTAATTAAACTTTCATGGTGGGGATCTGCTTTGATTAGAACTAAATCTACCCAAAGAATACTTCAGCTAAATAGGTTTGTGTTATTTTTCTGTTTGTTTTATTTTTAATATAGTTCTTAGCTTCTCGTGGATGTGTGTATGTACTCCTGTGCCATCCCCAAGTGGACATGCTTTACCATTTAGACATGGCTTGCAGTCACTGATATATGCAGGGGATATATAGAAATATATTTAAAATCTGTGATATTAGCAGAGGAAAGTCTTTCAGAAATGTATTGCTTGGGGGCTTTCTAAATTGTAAATAAATGTAAAGTTGTTAAATGCTAAGAGCTGAAAAGAAAGCTGATGCAAGAAAATGTGAAAAGTTGTGGTTTTATAAACCAGTGTTTCTCAACCAGTATTCCATAAAAAACTAGGGTTCTTCTAAGGAATTTGCGCCTCTCTGGTCAGTTTTAAGTGACACCAATGATCTTTTTGGCTATCTGTAGTGATGATATTCTTCCCAATCGCCACCAATGTAAGAAAAATTCTTCACAATGACCACCACACTAATGTACTGTGAGCTGTGGATATAGTAATATCAGGAGTTGCTGGATAACCTGAACTTTTTTTCATTGGTTTCTCTATGGTAAAAAGGTCCAGAAAGGCTGTCATAAACCATGTTTTTTAGAAACACCCACTGTTCTCCATGCCCAACAATAAATGGAGGCACCGTGGTACACTTTGAGATACTTTCTTAAGACCACAGAAATCAGCCATGAATAGACTACTTGGTTTTAGTTAGTCCAATAATGTAGTGGTGACAATTATTACTGATGAACCAAATAGGCATCGTTCTTAGAGAAAAGAAACATCTTTTATGGATTCATTTAAAGCTGAACCCTTTAGAAAAAGAATTTGAGGTTTCTGACCTTTTATTCATAAAGGTTAATGTATGTAACCAACAACATACTTAGCGTGTTTGGCATTTCAATACAATTTATTCTTAACAATTGTAATAATAAAAGGTGCAAATTAAGTCAAATGTGTTGTCATTTAAATTGAAATACTGGACACAGACTGCCCCTTACATGAATAGCAGCATTGATTCTTTGCACAAGGTCTTATCACTGCAGTGTATTATCTTCTGGTGTTACCTGTCCCTAAACAGGACAATATACAAATCATGCACTTTTGTGTTTTCAGTTTTGCCAGTCTGACAACATTGGTGTAGCAACTATCCTACAGGGTATCCTCCAGTACAGAAATTAAAAAAGCAGCCTTGATTGCATACAGGCCATACACCAGCCAACTTTACTTTCTATTATCTGTTTTCTGATAATATGAAAAACCTGATTGTGCTGCTGGATCAACATTTCCAAAATACTGTATATTCATTGCAAGATCATTGCTTATGTCCTATATAAAAGCTTAACAGAATTCTTATAGGTTTTTCACATTTACCAGTACCATAAAAATGTCCCTTAGAATGCTGAGTATAATTGGTGGTAGGAAGGAAGGATTAGCTAGAGGACATTGCATTGGCTTAGGAAGTATATTTACCTACAATAGGATTGGTTAATGAAAGGAATTATCCTCTTGCATGGATGTTTCACTTAGCTCAGTAAATGAGGTGAAGCTCTGCTGACAATCATGTGCAAGGAAAAATCTTTTCAGAAGCCCCAAGTCCCCACGTCCCATGTCCGAGAGACATCAGAGGATTGTCAATGGAAACACTATTTTGTGATCATTTCCAGTGAGAGATGAATGAAGGAGTGCCCTTCTCTATAGAACTGAACAGTGAATGTTCATGTCGGTCTTCTGGGAACCATTGTACATGTCATTTTCACTAACTGCCCCAGGTGAGAATCTTCTGTTGTGTGCACATAGCTTTAGATTTCCTTGCATCTAATTAGGGCGTTTTTGCAAAGTAAACCAAAGCATTCACTAATCTAAGCAAATAATTCCTTTGGTTGTGGCATCCCTTTTGGATCAGCCCCAAGCAATATATTCCGCTAATCTAAGTTCTTTATAATCTACATAAATCAGATTTCACAGAATAGTCCTTGAAATCTGGATTTTGTCAAAAGCAAAGTATTCTGTCCTGTACAGATGTCCAATAGAAGTCAGATGACTGTTGTTGGAAATGATCTTTTGTGGTCGTTTCCGGCAACAGATGAATGAATGGATGCTTTAAACCGTTCAATGAAGAGGGTAAGACAAGGGAGTGGCACTTAGCTTTGCTCTCCTGCATTTGTCTGATTGAGTTGCATTCCCCAGAAACAATTTTACAACAAATTTTACAAAACTACCAGTAAAAGACTAAAGTGCCAACGATAGGTACTAGATCAATTCTGCTCAATTTGCCAAAAAGAAAAGTATATAAATCTCAAAGTGATGTAAACTCGCAGGGCATTCTGCCTATTCTGCAATGACTTCTAAATGTAATGTGAAATTCTTTAATCTTACTGGTTGCCTAGCAATACATTTTTACATTCCTCTATCAAACAGACAAGGACATCCTGGTTGGGGTGATGCCTATTTGTTCTCAACCACAATCACACTAAGATTGTTATTAAAAATGACTTTGCCATCCCTTATAGAGCTGCACCGAGAACTCTTCAGCTCCTCTATGATCTCCTCTCTAAGGTCGGCTGGGGCATTATTCTTAAAATTACAGGTTTCTGTTAAGAAATCCAGGAGCAGCTCCCCATTCCTGTCTCCTTCCACAAAACATTCCGAGATGTCCATATCAGACTGCAGGTCGTAACTCTGGTATTTGGCCTCAATTGAAGTCAACATGTCCGCAATGTCTCCTGCTGTGATGTAAAGGCACATATCATTCAGAGGCAAGCGGGATCCGTATTTTTTCCACAGTGTAGACCACCCGCTGTTTCCTGTTAGCAAAAGCAAAGCCGAATATTTTACAGTCATATGTGGATACAAGAAATACAGCAGATAAATGCATGAAAGGCCAATCTATCCATAACTTGTATTTCTGTGGATGGGTTAACTGCTCCCTCGCTAAAATTGAGATATCACTGGATAAAATGGTGGTGACCTAAATGCAAATTAAAACTCCTTCAACTTTACTTATCCTTACACAATTCTTTTTACCCCCCTATATTCCTAAATAAACACCACACAACACCACTGCTTGGATTGAATGGCAGCCTTAACAGCCATTTAATATTAGTGTTAAACCTTCTAATATCTTAACAAAAAATGTCCAAAACATAAACAGCACATAACCTAAATAACAAAAATAACCAACAATCCCTTGTTAATTCATCCTTAATTGCAGAAACACTTTTCAATTGCTCATTAAAAAGTGTTTCTAAGCCAAAATGCAAAGAAGTAGGAAAATGCAGCGTACCAGTCCTTAGCCATGGTGGTTGCATTAATTTCCTTTTTCCTTTTTTATTATAATGGTATTTCTGAGACTCTTCCTGTAATATGGTGTCAATGCTCACGCAGAATACTGCACATATGGAGGAAGATCAGGAATTATGTTGGGACAGCAGTTAAATTGTACATAAGTGGCACACCCTTCTCTTTCCTGGAGGTTCTGCTATGAAGGAGCTAAACCCCACCTTTACCAAGATAGTCACCCCAACTCAAAATAAAACACAATAAAGAATGGTAAGCCAATAATGTAAGAAAGATCAGCTGCAGGGGGACCCTAGGCACTACTGAAAATGAGTGCCTCCTCATCTACCCCTTTTGGGGCATATTTTCCAAAATTCAGTCCCTATTTAACCTTACCTTCAAAGTGAACCTCTAACCCCAAACCTGAGCCTGGATTCAACTTTGTGCCATATCCATTGTGCCATGTGTTTACATATGTTACACTAGACTATTCATCAGGACTGGACTGCAAATGCCCTGCAATGGTCAAACAAAAGTATATGTTCTTTTTAAAACATAGCACACCACAATCCATTGTAATACACTGAAGCTAAGCTGTCCTTGTCACAGGCAAGGGTCCCCTAACCCCACTGGATACATTCATTGCAATCAAATGCAAACCTTTTAAAGCAAAACTTGCAAAGCTCATACTTTGGGTACATCAATTTCCCATAAAAAACAAGAATGCTTTGCTCATGTCTTACCAGATACAAGGATTATAAGGAGTTTCCCTTCTGTGGAAAGCAGGCTGGTGAAGAATTTTAGAGTAGCGGGAATATCCTTCACATAGTACAGCATCTGTTAAGGCACAAAATAATTTTTAAAAAGGAACTGAAATCAGTTCTATCACATACAAAAAACACTGCAAATCAGAAAGCCCACTCAGTATATTTAAATTATTATTATACAGTATTGCTGATATATTATGCTGCCCTTTACAAAGTCCATAGTCATGTTACTAACTGTCCCTCAAAGGGGGTCACAATCTAATACCCCTACCATAGTCATATGTCTTTAATACAGTCTAAGATTACAACCCAAATTTATCCTAATTTTTTGGCAGCTGACAATACACATAATTTCTGTAAATTTTGAGCTTAGGTCTATGGCCTTCCACCTTCTAAGATTCCCTGTTGGCCAATGAGACAGCCCATCATAGTAAAGAGCTAACAGAGAGTTTCTGGTGGTCGGCCAGTGGAGAACCAGGCTTGACTTGTACAGGCAAAGCCACAATTGCACATAACATAAGCTGTCTGTACTAGATAATCATTTTGATATACACTTCTCACTGCAGGCAATCTTTACTTTTTTATATTACATGCTCAACTTTGTAACAGATTTTCTTTAGGAATCCTTGCCTTTGAAATGGCAGATTCAGAAACAAGGAGTCCAATGCCCCAGGATCCAGGTAACAAAAGAGTTTTTTAAAGCATAGTGACCTTGAGTAGAATAATAAATTACAAACTACATTTTTAAAAAATATATATATGAGCCCATACCAATCTATTGTGAACACCCAGTTGGGTGCCTTCATGCCAGCCTTGGCTCCTAAAGTTCATATATGCTGGTTGTCATTAATATTGATTGCTGCTGGGCCATTTAATTTTTATTTACCTATCTGTTATTTGTTTGTTTTGACTTGAGAGACACTTCTCAGGGATCTAGTTTACAGTTAACATAGCACCAACCTGAATCATATGAATGAAATCATACTTTGTATCCAGATTCTCCCCTTTCACTTGAACCTCAAACTCTGTAGAAGTCTTTTTGTTCCAGTGGAAGGTTATATGGTCCAGGCCCGGTGTCTTGGCCACTCGTTCTGCAGACACAAGACAGAATTCAATCAAGATCATCTCCATAATGAACTTTGAAATGAATTAAGTAATTTTTGCCATTTTTATGGTTGCTGGCTATGTGCTATAAGTGCAGATAGCAGACTCACCTTTGTAACTCAATATCTGTTCAGGGCTGGGCTCAACAATATGGTTATTAATGGAGACGTCGGGATATCTGGCATGAATCTTGGAGAGCATCTGCAAGTCTATTTCACCTAAAAAAAAACAGATTTTGTTGTATTATGTAATGTGTTTCATGTTTTGTAGGAGTTAAAGTAAACCTAAATCTTGACAGTGAACTTCTACTGTTTGCTCCCCTTGATTTGCTCAATGTAACATCAATGGTGTCTTGTATTATCTGATAAATGCAAAAACTATCTGTTGATAAATCTAGTGAATTCCTAGTGTCTAGCTGATGAGCTGTCTAAATCCATCCCTGACTGCCACATTCTGGTAAAGGGAGATGAATGCTGATTCACATACAAATACTTTTTCAGCTGGTGGATTAGGGTGGTGGCAGGTCAAAATTAAGGTAAGACCAGGCACTTTAATGTGCCTAAGACATGCGGTCAGTGCCTGTTTGTATTTCAAAGTGTTTAAAATGTTATTGTAATATCTATGAAAATACAGCTGATGTTACCTGAGCCGCTTCCTACTCCGAGGACGTTGATTACTTTTTTGCCATCACCTATGCTGAGAAAGAAATAGGAACAGTAAGTATCATAGACACAAACCAACATTGGAGAAAAAAGTTTGACAAACAATGAAGCAAATGCCAAACATCTGCCATGGGTATTCACCCAAGATCCCATGATATGCAATAAGCAATCTTGGCAACTTGTCCAGGTTTATTCAATGTAAACCTTTAAGACAGCAATGTCTAAAACTCCCAACAAAACTAAACCTACCCAACAAGCATGCTTAGTCCAAAGCCAACTATGTCACACTTTCAGCAAACTCACTGTAGGTACACATGGCAAACAGAAGAGAAGTCCACATACATAAATAGAACAGGTGGTCTTACTGCTGCTGTAAGGCTGGGGTGTCTTTATTTCTGGTCTTTGACTGTAAATCTTATTTATTTCCCTCCCACACACCTTAATACCCTCCTAAAATTCATGCTTAACTCTATTTTGCAGCAGTAAGTGAATGACAAGTCCTTGTGAATACAAGAATAGGCATTCAAATTAAATTGTGTGAAACACAATTACTTATATTCAGTAAATTGCCAATCTCAATTAGTTGATATGCAACTAACACCCTACAAATGTGTTTGGTAAACTGTTAAAACAACAAAAACTCTTCCATTGGTAAACAGATTAACAAAATACAAGGAGAGGCAGGAAAAAGAATAAGGAAACAGATGAAATGCCAAAGAATTGTTGAATGCTGTTTATATCTACATTTCTACTCGAATTGTTTGATGAGAAGTAAATTTGGCCATTCACAAGCAATGTCATGAATATTGCGTAGACATTGGGTTCACCTGGCAATGGAAGGGGTATTAGAGAGCTACACCCTCAAACCAAAAACCCCAAACTCAAAATACAGAATATTCCTCCATTTCTGCTTGGCCTGCAAGACGATATTTGGCAACCTCAGATCTCCTCATCATAGGAAGTAATCTGCAGGGACATTCTAAAATAATATTCTTTTTTGGGCAAGAGTGGACCGTTGAGGTCTAGGTGTATGGGTAATAGAACAATGTGTTGCAGGCCAGGTTTCCACTTTTTTGGTCATTGACCACATGATTTCCTATGAACTCTTTTCTAATTATAACAATGGCACATAGTCCTTTTTTTACTGGCCAGAATGTAAACTTGGTGCCCATGGAACCCTATCCACTACCTAATGTATATTGGCTAAAACTACCAATTGGTGAGATTTGTAGTGAGCATACAGATGCACTTTTAGGGTTTTGAAAGGTCCAGGTATACAGAGGCACTGTGCAGGATGTTAATGATGGCAGGCAGAAGAATGTGAGCTTGGTTTAAAGGGTGTGGATAATAGCTATAAACATTTATTTTATCATATTTAATTCATACCCCCCTCAACTCTTACATTTGCAGTCATTGCTGCCACGCTCCTCTTCCAATGTCTACTCTCCCCCTTCCTCTTCCCTGCTGGAGCCATAAAACCCCCCTACCCTTTCCCACTATGCCATACCTATCCAGCACCCCACCCATCTCTTCAATGCAACCCCTTCTTGTCTTCACATCACCCAACTGCTTTTCTCACTATAGCTACCCTCCCTATTACATCAATCATGTTAAGGGTGACCACCTACTAAATACACAACTGCTTTAAAAATATCGGTCAGGAGCTTACACTGCACACACTGAAAACTGCTAGCCCTATTTGGGGTGATTGTCTGATTTTAGGCCCACTGTGACCTTGGCCAAAGCTGCTTGTGCGAAAAACATCCTTAATGGTGGAGCCCTTTAATCACCCCCTTAGTAGGCCCAAATGCTCCCTATCCCTACTTCATAGGCACAACATGCAGGTATGTACAGAATTCTTTTGAATGATCATTCATTAGCCAGGCCTTGCATGCATAGCGACCTACACCTGTATGCATGACCACACGTATGATTTTTGGCCCTTGAGGCACATGGTAAAACAGGTTCACAGAACTGTGGTTCAGTGGTTAGCACTATGGCCTTTGCAGTACTGGGTCCCAGGTTATAATCTCAGTCAAGACACTATCTGCATAGAATTTTCAGGGTCTCCCTGTGTTTGCGAGGGTTTCCTCCCACATTCCAAAAACATAGTTTAATTGGCTTCCTCACAAAATTGACCGTAGACTGTATTAATGACATAATACTTTGACTAATAGACATTAGATTGTGAGCTCCTTTGAGAGACAGCTAGTGACATGACTATGGACTTTGTAAAGCGCTACGTAATATGTTGGTATATAAACATTGTGTAATAATAATATGAAAAATGATTAATGTGCAGGTATGTTTAGATTTCTTTCACGAGAGGTCACAACTAAAGGAAAGAAACAGCAGGTAAGTCTTATAAGTAGGGTACAGTACCTGGACACAATGTTGGCTAGTTTGGTCTCTATGAAGTGCTGCATGCATTGGTGCTCTGTAGAATTCTGAAGGAAAAGGCGAAACGATTCTACGTATCGGCTGTTGTCAGACATCAGGCTCCTCATCTCGGGCTCCATGTTTTCTTCCTCTGCAGCAAGGAGAAATGAAAAGCTTCTTGTGTTTGTCTTGGCCTCAGCTGCTGGCCCTGTATGAGGAAGCACAGGATTTCAGCACTCTGTCGGGGAGATATTAGCTGTGTACGACACAGAGCCAGCTTATCGACACATCTCAGCCACTGGTGTGCTAATATGTTTCTGTGTGATTCCTTCAATCAGATTTCCTGCTGAATTATTATTTCAGTGATACACCACAGAATGAGAACTGCAGGCAGCAAAAATGCCTGAGCTTCAAGGGAATGTAAAGGGGATCTGTACTTTTTAATTTATTATATATTAATTTAGGGATGGCCTGTTTTCAGTAAATTAAGTATGCAGTAATCTGTTTATAGTACAAAATAAAAGAAAACGGATTTACAACAGTATACCCATAGAGGAAAAACTTCCAGAAAAGCAGGGAGTTGTGTGACACAATAATATTCATAAAATATCCAAAATGTTTTTTAATGAGTAATAAAATCAGGACCTAATATGGCAGTAACATAATAGTAAAACAAGAACAAATACAACAGAATATAAAAACCAACACAAAATGTAAAACACCATAACAGATTCAACTAAGATGGGGTCAGCATCTTGGTGATACTAATACTCAGGTGATATTTGGAAATCCAACGCGTTTCACAGGACGAGCCTGCTTATTTAGGGGAAATATCACATATCAGTCCAAAAACCTGCCCTGATGTTTTCGTGTTGCAATTTAGTAACACTTAGAGGTCCCTATCCCACCCTGTGCTTAAATAAGGAAAGAAAAAGCAGAAATTGAATGTACAAATGTCAGATAGTAATCATCTGAGACAAACAGTCATGCTCTGTTACCACCATTGCAGATTTATGAACAATCAAGGAATTTGAAATGACTACAGTCCACTCCTATGGAGGAGAGCACAGCAGGGTTCCCTTGCTCAACCTCCCCTTCCCACAAAACAAAGGGGCAGTGTGTGTACAGTACCCGTTCAATCATCTCTCACTGGAAACAATTTTGAAAGATCATTTCGAGCAACAATTCTCTAATGTCCATTGGAAGTCTTTTCTGGGCAGGGTCCTCTCATCCTCCTGTGTCACTGTCCGTATCTGTCTGTCATTTGAAACCCCTATTTAATGTACAGTACAGCGTTGTGTAATAAGTTGGTGCTATATAAATCCTGTTTATTAATATTATTAATGATAATAATAATAAAAATAATAAAGACTCAAATAAAAAAGTCTTTATGGGGCTTTAGCATATGAGCACTGCAGTACAAATTTATTGGCTCCTTGTCCAGCTTCTCCCTCCCCTGCTATGATCTCCGCAACACAGAGACTACAAGAGGCTGATACCATGTTTCCCCAATGATAAGCCATCCCCATCAAATAAGCCACCCAGATTTTTGCCCAAAACGTTAAAATAAGCCACCCCCCGCAAATAAGACACCCACCGATACCTGCACCTGCCCGAATCACCCATTCGGGTGCTACGGTGGGTAACTGTGTGCCTCTGTGTGACTCCGTCCGTGCTGGCTGCAGTGCAGAGCAAAACAAAAAGGGACTACAAAGGCCTGCCCACGTGCCCGCACCTCCGCGCCAGGAAGGACAAGCAAGCTGCTGATCCCTGCCCTAATGGAGTCTGTTACCCGGCTGTAGAACCCAAAAAAAGTGAGTCAGTGAACAGAAGGGGACAATGAATGCACATGAGTGATCAGAAGGGGACAATGAATGGCACATGAGTGATCAGAAGGGGACAATGAATGGCACATGAGTGATCAGAAGGGGACAATAAGCACATGAGTGATCAGAAGGGGACAATGAATGGCACATGAGTGATCAGAAGGGGACAATGAATGGCACATGAGTGATCAGAAGGGGACAATAAATGGCACAGAGTGATCAGAAGGGGACAATGAATGGCACATGAGTGATCAGAAGGGGACAATAAATGGCACATGAATCAGAAGCATATTTTGGCGTTTCAAAAAATATAAGACAGTGCCTTATCATCAGGGAAACAGGGTACCAAGTAAAATTGAGAAGGTGAGCGATGGAACCTCCCATATACTAATGGCATAGGTTTGCTTTAAAATAACATAAATGTTAGTTGATAAATGCAGTGTGATATGTTGGCGCTATATAAATACAGTGAACTAATATTAATATTAATAATTACTGATGACAATATATTGTATACTACAACTGCATCTGCTATAGTAAAAATGTATATAATAAATAGCCTGGGGGAGGTCATGGGTGCTCAGTGATTGGTGGGGATTGCTGGTGAAAAAAATCTATGGAATGCTGAGAATTT
This sequence comes from Pyxicephalus adspersus, assembly GCF_032062135.1. Classification (NCBI taxonomy): domain Eukaryota; kingdom Metazoa; phylum Chordata; class Amphibia; order Anura; family Pyxicephalidae; genus Pyxicephalus; species Pyxicephalus adspersus. Next base: position 35,063,770 of record NC_092864.1, on the reverse strand, counting down.
TATTTGTTTATGCTGAGCTGCAAATTTAGTAAATATGCATTCCGATTAGTCCAAGAATTTCACAATCCACAAATCCTGATCACAATCACAAATCTACGATTTACCGAAAATGCTGACATTCATTACATTTGACATTTCTCCATAATTTAATAATCCTTACTCAATAGTCCTGGTAAAATGTATGAGAGCTCTAAGGCTTGGTCTACATTGTTATGCTGTGGTAACAAGTGCATAAGGGTCATTTCACATCTGTGGTGAGCCACAGAGGTCCTCCATAGGCCCAGCCAGGAGAGTTTAGGTCCGTTACATTGCACATAGCTGGAGCAGATTGCTTTTAGCTACGCGGTTGTGCCCTAACGTTCTGTTGCATGGCCAGAGCTATAAGCAAATCTTGTTGCCCTCAATACAATTTCCCCATTCCGACCACAAAGCAACTTTACCAACTAAGCCTTCCAGCATCCTCTAAAACAGTTAAACAAGAGGTCCTGTGTAGAAGTAAGAAGATAGCGGAAGGCTGACACTTAGATCTCATGTTGCATTACATTTGTGGAATTCTAAGAAATAATGCAGCTGCTCATATCTATCCTGTTAAGGCTCTCTATTACGCAACCAACAGATTCCCAGCTTCCCGGTCAACATCCGCTGAACAAGTGACATTACAACGCTCAGGAACAGCAGACCCTCTGGGATACCCAGGTGTTCTAAAGAGGTTTCAATCTCCACCATCCAAAGAGGATCATCCAAATACCATTACCAACTCTATTATCTCCAGATATGAAGACACTGCCCCTGGCACCCTTCCTCCTTCTCCACCAAGATTTCCATCCACATCTATGATATCCCTGGACGCATCTGATATTGCGTCTCACCCCCTGAAGAAGCCTCATGACGAAACGTGTCAGGGCCGAGACCTATTTACCTCTGTGTCACCAGATGACTATACAGAGACTAGACACCCTAACGTGCTGTTTATGTTTTAGTCGAGCTTCGTCTAGCTTGCAAATTTTGCCCTTAATAAATATCTTACTGTTTGCTACAAACCTCTCTTTTCTGGTTCCTTACTGCTCACACTTAGTAGGAGCTGGAACTAGTTTTACACCTTCTTTAATTGGAATTGCTAGCACTTTGTTATCATACATACAACTCGTTCCTATCCCAATACCTCTCCAAGCCATGTCACTTTCTATTTTTTTATCTATTTTATCACACAGCGCTGTACATTGATATTTCTAAAGCATCAACATATGATGCAGTGATGTACAATTAAAAGGGCTAGCAGATGACAAACCTGAATACATACCAAATACAATACCAAATACAAAGTGACCCTGGAGGACCCAACCCAACCAAGAATAAAGTCTAAGAGGATACTATGTAAACGTTCGCATTGTTCTGTTTTGCACCATCCTAAGAAAAGGCCTTTGGGCAGAATTCTGTAATACATGTCGGAGCTGTTACTGACTCCAGGGAGAGTCATGTCATGTACAGAAGAATATGATCCATATATGCAGCACATGACCAGGTGCAGGATATCGCAGTACTATGTGGGGTTCTGGCACCTATGTGCTGTGGGTTCCTGTGCTTGACAATATATATCATATTTCCTGTACAATGTTCAGAAGTAAGCAGAACTGTACTCACCGGATTGGGAAGTTGTGAAGTTGCAGGAAGCTGGCCTGAAATGACATGAATGAGGAGTTGCAGAGTCAGCTCTCCTATACCCGCCTACACATTCCTCTACAGCCATGTGAGCAGGAAGCCATAATGAGATGATTATTGTCAGTGCACACTATGTGTATAATACTTGTAAGGGAACAATACGGCTGCACCACACACTCAATTCATTCAACCTTTCACAAAAGAACTCTTTACACAGAAAGCATACAATAATATTTACTCAAAGAGTATGTCAGGCCAAATATACTTTTAGATTTGGATTTCTGCTATTGTCTAGAGATCCTTTGTAGAACATTACCTGTCCTCATGACAATAGTATCACCAGAAAAAGTGAAATTTTGCAATACATCTAGGAACAACAACTTTGCAGGGGTTCTAACTGCCCCATACACTGCTAAAGGATGGGGAAAAGCATTTTATTTCTGTATGGGTTTCTGTTGCAGCGCTCTCCCTACCTGTCTGGTAAAACATTGTCAGCAGGAGGGAATGTAGGAGGAAATCCCTGAGAGCCCTAGATCACATTAATAATAGGACAGGGGTTCTATTGTATCCCCACTATTTTCTTACATCAAGACAAAATAGTATATTATATGATATGACTGTGCAATCACAGACTTTTTGGCAGGAAAGTAAGGTGAACTTAACATGGAACACAAAATCACTATCCCATTTATATTTAGGCAGGTGTGCTCCACCCCAGCATGCAACTTCTAGCTCCCTCTAATGCCCCCTAGCAGTATCCCCTAGCTTCCTTCATAACCCCCTGTAGTACCCCCTAGCTTTATTCATAACCCCCTGCAGTGCCCCCTAGCTTCCTTCATAACCCCCTGTTGTATGTTTTTTATTTACTCATTTTCAGCTTTAATTTTATTGATAGTTGCTTTGTAATATTTTTGTTTTATATACAGTATATATATATATATATATATATATATATAATTAGCATATATATATGCCAATAATGAACTCTTGGGCTTGTACCAACCTTTACTTTGCACTATCCTTTACATGATGTTGTATACATTTGTACTAATAATGTCTTCCTTGTACATAAACATGCTGGCTTGTAGACTTGTTGCATTGCAATTTTTTTATGTCTGCATATCAGGGTTTTTAAATAATATCAGCCTTTGATTGCTTGGCATTCATCCAGTGTCTATGACAAGCGTTCACCCCTTGACCTGTATCACACAGCCAGAAAGGTATTATCTACACAAATACACTCAGGACAATCATTATTCAGACTCCGGCACACCTTATTCCTCTGCTGTACATGGAAGCTGTGATTCTGTAATTACATATAGATTGGACACTCTGTTTGATCAAGAGAGATAGACACCACTAATAAAGCTTTGTGCAGGAAGTGAATTAATTACTATGGGAGGACTTAATTAACATTGATTAAATCACTGAAGAGCTTTTAGCTAATATTTTTGGTAATGGGCGTTTGTCACTCATTTGTAGAGTGTCAATTCATCTCATCATTACCTGCCTTTTATCAGCTGTTTAAAGTTGTTACACTCGCTGCCTATTTATAGGACTATGCATGATGTAGTGGGGAAAATAACAGTTGCATGTTAAATAGGAGTATAACTTAGATATATATCAATAACCACAAATAGATAGATTGATAGATCAGCGTGGGCAAATGTTTAATTTTTGGGGGGAAAAGGCCACCCACATGGTGGAGTTAGTAGCATGCATTATGGGGTATCTGTGGATATGGCTTATCTCCAGCTCAGCTGCACACCTTCTGATGATCTTTGCACTGACTACTAGTTCCTTTATCCTGAGCATCCAACATTATTCATGCCATTCTAACCTTGTGCACTACTTGTATTTACACTTTGATGTCACATATCATCAGTACAAAAATGTAAAGCAATGTCATCTAAAACCCAAATATAGTGTAGAACAGCAACTAACCATCACCACTTTGTATCCCCACTTTACAATGATCTCATAACAATGACACTCACAAGTAGCAAGTATTAGGATGCCCTTTTCTTTCTGATGACATGCCCATCAGAGTAACCCATTTTCCAGTTGTGTAGATAATGCCTTCAGCTGCCCCCTTTCCATTGGTGTTCCAACACCATCAATAGGACTGTCACTGCCATACTCTGGATAGCACCAAGATCTGCATGGGTGGATACTGGATAGCACCAAATCTGCATGGGTGGACACTTTATAGCACCAAGATCTGAATGTTGGCAATGGATAGCACCAAAGCTGCATGGGTGGACACTGGATAGCACCAAGATTTGCATGGTGGACACTTTATAGCACCAAGATCTGCATGGGTGGACACTGGATAGCACCAAGATTTGCATGGTGGACACTTTATAGCACCAGGATCTGCATGGGTGGACACTGGATAGCACTAAATGTTTTACCACTTGCTAGACACTTAATGACATAGCCCTTTACTCTGCTGACTTTAGTTGTAGAGACCAATTTACCCTTAGGACAGCTTTACAACTATAAAGCAGTGATTCAGCTGTGTCAATAGCAATATTACTTTTATCTTGTTTTATTGTTGTGGTTTGGGTCCTCAAGCCAGCACTGTTGTGCCCACTGATTTATATAGAATTTGCTTGTTGCTATAGTTGAATAGCTGTGTATGGGGAATACTTATTCAATGTAAACTAATAATCTTAAGAAGAGCATTCCAGAACATAGCTACAAACTGAAAACCCAGCAAGGAGAAACTGAACATCAGCGGCGACCTCCTGATCCTGCATCCACCTTTTCCTTTCATGGAGGAACAAACTTAAAAATTTCTTCTTTAGGGAAAAAGTTTTAAAAAATTATCGCAAATGTTTGCGGACATTTCTAGCCTTTTACTTTTGTTCTGCTTCTTAAAAATGAAGCCATGCTGCCTTCTGTAAAATGTCTGACTGCTTCTGAACTCACTGAAACGTTTCTTTTCTCATTTTGCTTTTTTGGTGGCTTAAATTGTATAAATTAGATGGCTAAATGCCAGGAAACAAATTTTAAAAAGCGCAGATGTTTTTTTGTGAATGTTGCCGCTTTGGGGAGAAAATTAAAACCATGATTGCAATAGGTTTGGAATGGTGTTAATATTCAAGCAGCATTATTATGTTGTTTTGGGGAGCTTGTATCATTTCCCATATCAGAGGCTCCCAATATTCTTCAAGTTGCCACTATTTGCCTCCTATTTAGACTTTCATTGAGGAGACAGTAGGAAAAGGTAGGAACCCATGTCCGGTTTAGGTTAAAAAAAAAGGCTGGAACAATAAAAGAAAGGTAAGTCAACAAGATGGTCAAATGAAGAGTTATTCCTAAATTCTGATTATGTCATATTTGGAACGCTTATATATTTAAAGGTGTGGATTTTAAAAAGAGTTCTGGGAGCAGGGCACCAAGGGACAGCTTCCAAGGACTCAAGGTCACAGCGCACATTAGGGGTTGATTTTATAAAGAAATTTAGGCTGGTCACATAGTAAAGTCTTCTTCCTAGGGATATATCACTTAGCGTAGTAAATGAGTTGAATCTCTGCTGACTTTCACCATCCAATCATGTGCAAAGAAAATCCTTCTTTTTTTCTTTACAAAGTAAATTTTCATCACATTTATTCACTTTTAATTAAGCTAAGTGAATTGTCCCTTTGCAAGGTGATTCTTCACATCAATAAGTGAAAGTCGTCATGTCTTCTAGTAATCAACCCTAGGTGTCCCTGGAGGAACTCAGAGATCACGTGAGGCTCCCAGGAACACTGGAGGCAATCTAGGTCATGGAGATCAGTGCGGGCACTTGGGGTTAAAAGAGTTACTCAGGGTCATATAGGTCACAGGAGAAAGTGACTAAGGCATTTAATGTCACAGGTTCACCTGATGCATTGCTACATCTTTAAATGCCCAGAACAATCAATATAGCTGCCTCCTAACTGGCTGTGGGAGCATGACTTTGGGCAACACCAATAACTATGTTCAGCCAAGGGCACTAGAAGGTGACTAGTCACAGGAACAGGAAATGGCACACATTGGGCCTGATTTATAAAAGCTCTCCAAGGCTGGAGAAGATACACTTTCATCAGTGAATCTGGGTAATTCAGTAAACCTGGAATAGAAATGGTCCAGGATTGAAAATATATGCAAACAATTAGGAAATTACCTTTATTAAGTCCATTCCAGGTTTGCTGGATCAACCAATGTAGAATTCAGAGTCTGACCTTGTATTAGCTTCTTGTATTGCTGAGACTGGTGGATGGAATGAGAAAGATTGCCCATTGGTCTGTTGGTCGTCCTTTACTTACCAATCAAAATCTGAAAGTAGGAGGCCACCAAGCCATATAAAAATATGTTGTATTTTCATAGGGTCATTTTACATATCATAGAGTCTCCTTTTTATGTTGTGCATTGTTATGTACAATTTTTTACGCAAAAATTACAAAAATTGCTCTCACATCTTATTAAAGGGCCTTCTTCAGAAGAGTTATCATATCTGATGTTATTTCATGTTTTAATCCTGGCATGCCTACATTTTCAAAGCGTTTACACAAAAGGCTTCCTAGACCTGAGGACGACTACAGCAAATGCTCACATGTCCGTATGATACTTGCAAATACCATAACAGACACTGAAGTAATTCCCGATAACCTTTTCGGAATAAACCAGCACCACTTTATTTAGACTTCAGGATAACAACGCAGAATATCAATGACCCGGCCCCCGGTTTCTCCTCCATGAAAACCTTGTTTAATCACTTGGCTCCTTTGAATAAACACTTCTTACAAGCTGAACAGCCTTCTCTTTCACCGCAAATTCTTTTCATGTTGCAGGAACTCGTCCAAATGCAATTTTGTTTCAATTCAAAAAAAAAAAAGAAAAAAGAGAAGTAGAGCCTGCCTCTTTTAGATAATGTATTCGGGTTTTTCTACAGCTTGAAAATAAAGAAACATTTTAATTTACAATAAAATCACACTTATATTCATCCCTATGAACGATCTCATGTTGCAGTCGGTTGGATAAGCTAGCATGTTACTTCTTCTTTTGGAAAACTAATCAAAATAAACTATTTTCAAAATGAATGAGCGCCGTTGCTTGCTTGTATCAGCTTGTTGTCGGCAATCCGTTCTTAGGAATATGAATAGTAGAATAGGGAAAAATAAAATATTATAAATATTTTATGGTATGGAAGAGAAAAGGAACCCCTGGCAAAGGCAGCCGGCTTATGAAGAGAGAGCGAGAGATAGAAAGGCTAAAACTATTTTTAAAGTGGTTCACTGCTCACCAAGATCATGAACTATGGAGGTTTGCAAGAGAGGAAACGATTGTAAAGGTAACACCTGTCTCCCAGATCTATTCAATAGCTTTCTGAATAATCAGAATGCTTTCCAAAGAGGGTCCTGCAAGAATCATCTAATGATTGTATATGGCAGCTCATGGTGCATTGTATGCCGAAAGGTGACATCAACCTTTTTCAACCTCATGGGGGAACTCTTGAAATAACTTTCAGGTCTTCAGGAACCCCTTCTATATCTATTATATCTACAGCTCACAGTATATTAGTGTGGTGGTCAGGAGGAAGAAGGCCTCAAAAAGATCATAGGTGTCACTTAAAGTGACCTGAGAGGTACAAATTGCGCATTGCTCATAGAACCCCTAGCAACCTCTGTAGGAATCCTATGGTTCTACGGAAACTCTGGTTGACAAACACTGGTGTAGATGGTAGCTGATGATAATGATGAAGGTTTGTGAGGTCATCAGCCATATTTTGATTTAGTTTGGAGAAGTCTTTCCACTGGCAGAATATTGCTATTCATCTACGAGGCATGGCCGAGTTTGTAGAAACTGGATTGGATCCAACGAACATTTGCCCAAAATTCGATTAAATTTCAAGAATGCCTCTTACATTGCTGGCTAGTAGGAATAATGTGACCCTTACAGAGGTGTCAGTTAAGCTGACCAGATAGACACAAATTGCTCATTGCACAAGGAACCCCTAGCAACCTCTGGTTGAGAAAAACTGCCGTGATGATAGACCTAATATTTCTTATCTTTGCAACAAAAGCATCCCCAACCCTGACAAGCACCAGCCAATGAATCCATTCTCTGCTATGTATCCTATCAACAGCGACCATTTATATTTTCCTAAGATTGCATCAAACGTAGTTGTTGAACTTTGAAGAACATTTGTCAATCACAAAATTAATTGGGAACACATTTTTCTTTTTCTTCAGAGCTTTTTGTGGTAGTGGGGAATAGCTGAGAGTGCTGTTAGACCGACACCTGGAATATGTCTTTTTGCATGTTTAAGGCTTTGTGATCAATCAACATTTTAATTGCAAAAGAGACAGGCAAAACTTACCTGCATAATCACTATCTTCTAGTAAAAGAATGCTGGACTGAATGACATCTCAGCATAGCTAATAAAGGTAGCCAAATGTAAGGACCAGGAAGAGAAGCAGAAGAAGTCGGTAGCACCCTGGACAGGTAAGGTTACTCACTTACAGAACAGAAATCATCTGTTCCATCTTCAAATAAGAACCTTCCTTGTTTTTTTATGTTAGGATTTAGTTTAGCTTTAACAAACCTGTTCTAGTCTAGTTTTTGCTATAAATCTCCTTTACCACTACAAGCCTTGAAGAAGAGGTAATGAACCCCTGAAACAAGTCAGGCATTTCTGTGATTTTACTTTTTTAACACAATGAATAGGAAATGATTGGACCAACAAGAATCCTGGGGTACTTTCTGGTCTTTCTGTTGTTGCTATTTCAGCCACTGCTGACTTCCAGAAACTTTTTCAGATCCACCAGCTTCTAGGTAGCTGTTTTTTAAGACTGAGAACATTTTATCTTTTGTTTCTGTAAATGGTAGAGTGTTTCTGCACAGAGCGAAGGCTCCATAAACAGACATAAAATATCTTTAAATTATTAACTGGTATTTATATAGCACCAACATATTCATAGTCATATGTCATTACCACAGTCTGAGGACAATTATGGGGTAAAACAATTACCCTAACTGCATGTTTTTTGGAGGAAACCAGAGTACCTGGAGGAAACCCACACAAACATGGGTAGAACCTGCAAACTCCATGCAGATAGTGTCCTGGCCGAGATTTAAACCTTGGATCTAGCGCTGCAAAGGCCAGAGTGCTAACCTCTGAGCAACCATGATGCCCAAGAGGAGACTCTGAAAACTAAAATCCGATGGACTGCAACATGCATCAAAATATTATTTTTCCTCAGAGCTCACTTCTCAACCATCTTTCTATCGATTTTCTATCTCTGTGAGACTTTATTGATTGGATATATGAATTTTAAGGTTTGCACATCTCTTGTGCCCATTATAAGGGGTTATCACCATCCTTGTGCTGAGGTCCTAAGTTTGCACACTGGCTTTGGCCATCATAAGGGGCTCCTACTATCTCTGTACTCACCTGGTCTTCACACTTGGTGTGGCCATTATAAGAGGCGCCTACCATACCTGTGTGGAATTCCTGGCTCACTACATTTTTCTTTTTGTTCTTATGAAGAATGTACAATGGGAACACATCAAGGTGAGCAAAAACATTTTAAAAACTTCTATTTAGGCAGGAGTATCAAATATAAAACCAGGGGACCAGAACACAGCTGTTTTCTGAGATCCACCTGGAGCTAAATAACATTTTCAAAGGTACAAACTTTGTTTTAGCATAAATTGAACTGTATTTCCTGCTAATTAATATTTCAGTAATAGCAATGATACCTGCTTCCAGATAAGACAGCCTTATTCCAGGTATTCAGCCCAGCAATGCACTGTGTGTGCAGCTGGTGCCACCTGCTGGTCATAATAGATATTTTCTCTAATATTGATTTTGTAATATTAATATACTGTATTTATATAGCGCCAACATATTACACAGCGCTGTACAATAAATTGGGGTTGCAAATGACAGACAGATAAAGACAATGACACAGGAGGAGGAGAGGACCCCAGAAAACATTTGTAACATCCATAAATATGTGTTATACTGTTATTAAATTGTATATTAACCCAAGAACAAAAAATGTAACATGTAGCAGCTCACCAGTTCTTAGATACGGTGGCTGCATTAGTTCTTGTTTTTCTGAAGATGGGTAGGTGAGGTTGAAAAGATGGGTTTTGAGTGAACGTTAAATGAGCAGAAAGTAGGAGCAAGCCAAATAGGAGGAGGAAGACTTTTCCAGAGAATTGGGGCAGAAATTCTTGGAGCCATGCGTGTGATGAGGTTATGAATGAGGAAGTCATTAGTAGGTCATCGGAGGAGTGAAGAGAGCGGGTGGAGGAATATTTTTCTATCAGATCAGAAAGATAAGTGGGACAAGAACTGTGGAGGGATTTGAAGGCAAAGCACAGGAGCTTAAATTTGAATCTCATGAGAAATGGAAGCCAATGAAGAGAATTACAAAGAGATGAAGCAGAAGAGGAGCGGTGGGAAGGATGGATAAGTCTGGCTGCAGCATTCATAATAGATTGTAGAGGAGACAATCGGGTTAGTGGAATACAGGTTCACAATCAAAAATCCGGCCATCGATAATTTGGTTCCTTGAGTTTCTCGGCATGAATTTTGAATCGCACTTTGAATACACGAACTGCAGTACACTCTTTGGCCACTAATGTTTTGCTGGCGCTGTTCTGCAGAAACAGCTGTTAGGTCTTTCTTGCTTCACTAAATACACGCTGAGAGGTCCGTGCTTCCTGGAACTGTGCCAGATGTCTGTGCCAGGTGTGTGAAAGTGTGTATAAAAAAAAATCCAGAATTTTCAAACATCTAGCACTCCTCAGGTGTCGAGGTTGCCAGATTTTTGATTGTCAAGCTGTACCAGAGAGGAGGATGTTACAGTAGTCGAGACAAGAGATGATAAGAGCATGTACAAGGAGTTTGGTGGTCTCAGGGGACAGGTAGGGGCAGATTTTGGAGATGTTGCGTGGATGAAAGTAACAGGACCTGGAAATGTTCTGAATATAGGGGGTAATCAGAATCAAAGGTGACACCAAGACAATGTGCCTAGGGAGATTTGGAATGTGAGGGGGATGATTCATCCATGTTGAGTTTGGCTGACAGACGGCATGAAACCAGAGAACACCTTCCTCCTTCCCTTCCTGAAGATAGAAGGGAGGTGGACCTGTATATTAAACATATGAAATGGGAGTACATACAATACTCGTTTCCATAAACTATTTTTATGATTATTATTTTTCTATTACAGAACATTATTAATATTTGTAGCAAACATAATAATAAATTGAGTGTAGAAGATGGGGTGACCAAAACAAGTTCCATCTTCGGTCTCTCCTATTTGTAGCTCTAGTAGTGTTTTATTGCATGGCACAAAGGTAGAGTTGTGACACTAGAGAAATAATTGTGGTCTTGGAGAATTGAAATCACATTTTTCTTTTTTAGTATCTGCCTATTACAAGATGATTGTATATTTTGTATTGATCTCCATCTGTTGCTGATTAATTTATAATGCGACAGACTGAATACAACATCTGTGCCGGGTGCAGATATACAGAAGGTTATAAGATGCTTTTGGTATTACTGTCTCATTCACAATTCTAAAGGTCTTTCCCTGACTATGAGGGTTGTTAGTGAAGCTCTTGCCCTGGGTGGCATAGAAAGGGGGCAGGAGTTGGGTCCTATGGCATCATCAGCTGGTTGGGGAGGTAAATATTGAGTGGTTATGTTACATAGTCAGCTCTCCTTCCTTGGTAGTTGTCAGCCATTGTCCCATCCAACCAGATTTCATGGGCTACAATACTGACATTAAAAGGCTCATTAGGTGATTTATTTGATGAAGTTATCTGTGCCATACGTTTAGGAATACAGTATATTCATAAAGCAGGAAATGTGACATTCAGCACACATTGCAGAATTATTCTTTATTTTTGATAGCCGATCCCAGCCACCCCTGTGCAGCCCCGTATTGTGATCACTGCAGTTTAACCTCTGCCTCTGTGCCATGTGGTTGAGTCCAGCTGTGGTTGGCACTTTCCATCCTCTGTCAGCTGAGATTGAAGGCGGTTGTATTGCACTCACCAACAGCTGCCTGCACAAAGTGGTTCCCTGCTAGACCCATTCAGACTAATAGGAGCAGTTGGTAGAGCTGTTGAACTGCGGCAGACCCCTGCTATCACCTGCAGATCTGAAATTAGTCTTACGGCTATAATTAAAACAAGGAATCTGATATTCCCTCAGACATTCCCTGGTGGTAATCTTCCAGGTCCATGTGTTTCAGTGGCAATAATTGATTCCCACCAGGAAATGTTTGAGGGAATGTCAAGATTCCCTGTTTTTAAATAGAACTCTGCTTGTGTTTTCAGGGTGCAAAAGAAAAAGCTGAAACACATTTCAGATCGTCTGCTGAATAAATAGTATTAGTGACACCATGGGCTTTATTGATAAATGATTCTCCTGTCAATTCTTCTGAAATTCCCTGACAGTCAAATCTCTCCACACTTCTTATTTCAGTTCCTAATAAACCAATGGCTCATTCTGCCACCTAGTGGCCAATCGTAAAAGTGCACAGCTGTCACAATTCAGTACAAAATGCTATACACAGTGGTATCTTGGTCATTAATAACTTCCGGATCCTTGGACTTATACCAAACAGGACTTATGCCAAACAAATTTTTCCCATAAGAAATAAAAGGAAAATGAATAATCCGTTCCCATGAAGAAAAAATCCTATTGTTATTGGCATATTATACATTGATGGGGCTGTATGAAATATTTTTATTAACACTGCTTAATACTAAAATACATAAATACAAAAGCAATTAGATGAAATAAATGAAAATTTAACCTCACTTTACCTTGCTTACTAAGTGCCTACTAGGATGGTGCTGAGAAGGGAGGAGGAGGAGATGTTATGTAATTCACAGAGAGTTATAGCGCGGGTTGTTCACTGAATGGTAGTAACTGGGGTACTGACACTCGTGGGCAGTCGTGGCTTTGGCTCGAGACAATAAATAAGAGTAGCGCGGGGTGTTTTGACTCATTTTTACCCATACAAGTTCTAGCACAAAGGTTGTATACCAAGCAAACTTTTTCGTCTCCCAACAGGACTTATACCAAGTTGGACTTATTCCAAAGGAGACTTATACCGAGGTACCACTGTATATATAAATGAAATCTTGGCGAATTGACCGAGGAATCATTTATAACCAGAGCTCCGGGAGCCAGGTTTACAGGCATTGTGCTTCCACAAATATATTTGCTGATTTTTGCTTTTAGCAATCATAGAGTTAGCAAGGCAGGGTCTGAGAGGGTGCCCAGTAAACATGTGTTATTTGTATGTATTACTTTTTTATATCAGTAGGTAATTATTATTCAACATACAACATTCAGACAGAAGTTAGTTCTTTGAACCTGTACATGAATAGAAGCCGGGGAGAAATTATAATAGCAAAATAAAGGTTTGTTTATCTTGTATTCCCCATTACCTATTAATAACCATTGCTTTCCACTAATAATTGAGTTATTAACCACATGGCCATTTACAGCTATTTAATAGCCACAGCCAACAAGTACAAAAAAACGACAAATAGTTCTGTATGGATTCACAGCCCCTTCTATTTATGTATTGTGTACACTGTTGCATCAAATCTGACTTCTCTGGGCAAAGGATAAACTCTCAGAGGCTTGGATTGTGAAGGGGCAATTAGGGTATATGTTTGCTGGCATTTAATTAAAGCTTTCCATGCTATCCATGTATATGCAACAGGCATGAGCAAATAATTCCAAAAGGACTGGCTCAACTCTGACTCTATCTATATTATTATTACTATTATTATTAATAATAAAAAAACAGTATTATTATAGCACCAACATATTACGCAGTGCTGTAATATAAATGTGTGAACACACAGAATGTGTGGATTTCTGCATACTCTGATGGATGCTCCATCTGCTGGTCACAAATGCATTTTATATACTATTTATTTTGCAGTTGAATAATATTTAGAAATAGTTC
>NC_092864.1:35044029-35047321 GCF_032062135.1 Pyxicephalus adspersus | reverse complement strand
TTTTCCAGGTCAAGGTAAAATCATAAATTGTACCTGAATCATATGAATCATATGAGATCAAACGTCTTCATCTCGCTATCCTGTCTGGGATCTTGTTCATACTCACCTGTAGTTTTCTAGTGCCAAGTAAATGTTACATCTTTCAGGTCTGGTGTATTGTATAGATTGGCTCGCAAAAAAACAAATTCATGAGATTTTCTGTCCACATTTGGAAGGACTTACCTTTATCTTTTCAATGATAGAAGTTTCATAAGTATGTAAAGCCCAAACATTTTGTTATTGGTAGATTGGGGTAGAGATAAAACCCCTGCCAGATTAATTTGCCATTTGTGTACTGTTGGAGAAATTGCATCCCAGAGATTCAATAGGACATTAATGGAAATCTCCTAAAATGAGGGGAATTCCCCACTCAGACGGCTGCCCCAGGAACCAGGTGACCCATTTAGAAAATGTATCTTACCTCCTCACCTGGACACAAAATGTTTGACTTCCACTCACTTTCAATTTCAGTAACAATGATCTAGAATTGCATATCGAGGGATGAATCTCACCACTAACAACTTGACAGCTTGGTCTTACCCTTCCCCTCACTATCCAAGACTAAAAAAAAAAGGTAGAACCCAAAAGTAAATGCATTACAAATCTATGTTCCAACTGAGCTCAAGATATAAAAAACACTTTTGCTTTAAAAGCTTGGCCCCAACCCCTCCCCATCTCAGGGTTAGTCAGCGAGATCATTTCTCATATTAGAGAAACAATAGAGGCTAAGAAGGTCCAAGCTTGGCTGTTATAGGAAGTGTCAGATGGAAAAGGTGAGTTTAAAGAATTTAATATATAAGGTACATAAAGACTATAGGAAGAGCAGGACTAGCAGAGCTGCATGTGGTAGGTTCCTTAAAGCCAATGGGCATACCTTACCTTTATAAAACTCCACCTGTTCTAAACTTGGTTATATGGAGTCACAACTGATTTTAAGGTCAGGTCTTATTTTTTGTATCCTTAAACATATGAGTAAGTTAATTTCACCTGGAATAGAGTATTGGTAAAATAAATACAGGTTTATATTCAGGAACATGCACTCAGTATTAGCATTCAAAAAAAATAAATGGTCAGTCTTGGTAATGACAATGACTGAAGATTGACTAAGGGCTTGTAGAGAGGTCTTCCTTAAGTGTTGGGTTCCTGTAGTCAGGACTGCCATTAAAAATTTGGGGCCCCATACTAGGTAAACATTTGGGGCCCCTCCCCATGTCTAAAAGTTTCAGCATTGCTCTTTTGATTTTGGACCCAACACAGAAGTACCCCTTGTCCCCTCAATAGTGCCGACCCTGCCCATAGTAGCCAGTTATATGGTGTCCAATCATAGTTCCTGCTACATTTTCATTGGAGAAGCTGGGTGATCCAGCAAACATGGGATGGATCTGGTTTAGAAAACATTTCTAACAAATAGCTAATGACTTTTAGGAAATCCATTCCAGGTTTGCTAAATTATTCAGCTTCACTGATGAAAGTGTTTCCTCTCCAGCCTTGGAGAGCTTTAATAAATCAGGCCCATAGGAAGGAAATCTTCCTTTAAACATTAAAACACAATGACAGGTTTATAGTAGGACCTCAAGTGATATACCACCCCAATAGTTATTCATTACTAATTCACAACTGAAATATCTGCTCTGAGTGAACCAACATTTTGAGCTTCATCTTCTATGTTGGGACTCCAGGAACCATCAGGAGTAATAATTCTTAAAACAACAGGAATGTGTAAAGTCCATTAACCAAATAGAAATGCTCTTTATTGTTGTGACCATTTTCATTGGAGGAACTGTGAAATCTGATTGGTTGGAATATATCATTTGTGGTGTTTATTACGGATTGAGGGTATTTTTAATACTTTTTAATATATAAAGTTCCACTTACTCCGAGACGATTCCTGGCAGCTTTGTATTGAAGAAGTCCTTGATATTGTCATGCTCATCTGACAATACATTGGACAGATGCAGAGCTTTCTTGTAGTACATGTCATCACTGAATACATGTTTTCCTGCAAACACAGCATCGGGGTCTGGAGACTCTGCTTCAGTTATATTGATGCATTTTCAATGCATGGATTCTGTATTAGTCCTCTTATAGCAACCTCAAATTTTAGATTGAACTTCAAAGCAAATATTGTGTAAATACATGATCTATCTTCATAGAACTTTGGTGTTCTTTGGGTGACGCTACCAGATCTGTGCAGTAATCCATTATCAAACCTATCCTATGTGCAAAAGCTTCTTGTAAAAAAAAGACCGGTCATTGCTACTGTCTCTCTATGTGAAGGGTCACTGGTCTGGTATCCACCCCCTATTGTAGTTTTCAGCAGGTAACCAATAGTCTGTGGATTTGATACAGCTCTTCTCTCTGCTCAGGCTCCATGCAGCATGCGATGATTGTACTGCTACACTTACAAGAAAATACCTGAATGACAGTGTATTGTGTAACTATAGTCCCACTTAAAATCAGTGGAGTCTTCTCCTCCTATTCTTTCCAAGTGTCATTGTAATAGGATGTGTTGGGCAGGTTCCACAGCTTTTGGCATTTTACATGTCAGACTGGTAGGACTAATGGCGGCGTTATAAACTAACTACATCAATACATGCTGAGATCATTTGTATCAGTGTCATTGTATTGAGAACCTGGAAGGCCTGACATTAGCTTGACCACATCATTTATGGTGGGGGAACAGGTGTACTATTGCTGAATATATGCAAATTATCAGGTAATTAGGTTTGACCTGATATATAAATGATTGGTTCTTTCCACTTTCCTGCTCTAAAATTTTTTTTATATTCCCTACTTTATTATATCAGATGTGATCGCGGTGTACACCAGACTTTGTTACTCTGGGCTAGTGGGAAGAATGTCATATCATTGGTGTCAGTTAATCTGACCTGGGAGGCAGAAATTCATTACTCAAAGAACCCCTAGCATCCTCTGGAGAAACCCTACAGTTGCAGTGAACCCTAGTTGAGAAACACTGATGTAGACAAGAGCTGAGGGTAGGTTTGTGAGGTCATCAGCCACATTTTGTTTAGTATTTAGGGTTCAATTTGCTATTCATCTGTTAGGGATATTCAAATTTATAGAAATTGGATTCCATCCAATGAACATTCACCTAAGATTTGATTTTATCAAAATATACTTTTGGTCAGTTGCATTAAAAGGGTTAATTAACTCTTATAGGTCAAATTAAAGTAGAATGAATTGTCTGGGGTCTGTATGGGGAGACACAGACCTCAGCAATTTTCCATTTTCC
>NC_092864.1:34931372-35042958 GCF_032062135.1 Pyxicephalus adspersus | reverse complement strand
GAGGATTTATCTATATGATCTATATTTCCTACAATGCCTTTATAGGTAATCTAGATTTACTATAAAGGTGTCATGTCATATCATATATTGTTAGATATTTTATCTTACCTAACTATTGTGTAATTAAATGGCCAGGGGCCAACACCAACTCACCTTTCCCACCATATCACCTTTTCCCAACCTTATCTATCTACAGGGGCCTTTGAATTAACTTTCAGACCCCCTTCTATAATCACCCACAGCTCACAGTATGTAAATGTGGTGGACAGTGGGAAGAATGTCTCTTACATAGCTGGCCATTTGGAACCATGTCACCCTTACAGATAGCCAAAAAGATGATTGTTGACCTTTTATCTGACCTGAGAGGCACAAATTGCTCAAGGAACCCCTAGCAAACCAGGATCTGCTTCTTGGTCCAGCAGCCAATAACCCCTTCACATGATTTATAGAGGTGATGATCTCTGTTTTGGGCAGATGAGGGCAGTATTGTACAGACATTGAGCATTGTGATCAGAATTCATTGCACACATTGTACCTGGGTGCCTATATAATCTGGTGTTGTGCAGAAGGAATAATAAAAGCAAAGACAGATTCCACACATCTGTTCCAGTCTCACTTTTCATCCTCACTTCATGCTACATCAGAGAAGAACACATTGCAGGACAGAATGCTCTTTGTACCAGATATGATTTTTTATCAAGTTTATTTGGTAAATTTTACTTTCACTAACTTTCCAAATGTGCTTGAACACATTTCTGACATGCCGCAGGCTTCTCTTTGACCCAGTGATCAACCTGCAACATTAAAACTTTGGAACAAGTCACAAGGTAAAAGGTGTCAGCAGGGGCTGATCTGTGTCAGACATGTGTGGAGCTACCATTTCTGTCCAGGAAGTCCTTGGTGACTGTGGAGGATGCCTGAACAAAGAGGGCTCTGTCCTACTGGAGAGAAGACGGAGCCATCATCAGGAGTTACTGTGATCCCATAAAAAGTACTTGTATTTGTAGGGATGAGAAAACCTGTCACTAAATTAAGTGAAAACGATTAAAAGAGCATGCATTTTTTTGAGAAAGCAAAACTAAACTATAGAAGGAAAAAAACTGTTTTTAAGTTGATGGGTAGGGGGTATAATTTGCATTACAATACTACCATCAACAATAGTTTTCTGTCCCTAGCTAGTTGGAAGCTTTCCTTAAATGTAATTTATTTACATCACCAAATGTACTGCATTATATGGAGACATTTTTAACACAACAAAACATGCTTGTGTAGCATCAAAGCTACACATTTTAATGAATTACTAGTGTAGTGTACTTGAGTAGTATTATTAATGTGGGATGCCCCCTCTAATAATAAAACCAGATCTTTCGCTTGCATGGAATCCAGATGATAAAGAAAAGTAGAGGAGACTGCTTGCATTATTCACCCCCTACGACCTCCTGTCTATACAAGGCCTAGATAGGTCAGAAAAAGGGGGAAATGAAAATACACATACCCCTCCTATTCATGACGGAACCCCATGCTCCCTCAACAGTTGGGGTTCCTTGTTAACACAAGACCTCATCCCCATAACCTGTCCCCCAAAATTGTTGTGGAGGGTGACACGGATGAAAGGTTCTTGGAATTTGTAAGTCCTCCACTAATAAAGGGACCCCCGACCTCCACCCCCCTCCCTTGAGAAAGAGTATAAGGAGCACATAGTACCCCTTAGCCAAAGGAGGTAAATAAATAACTTGGAAATAATGAGTCAAAATACAAAAACAAACAGGTACACTCACCATGTCAAAAGCTATGTGCAGAGAAAAAAAGGGGCTTTGGTGATGGTGATGTCCACTCCAGGATCAACCAGCACCAGGTGAATGCCCAGACTTAAGCGGGTGTTGACCCAAAATCACTGATAGCATTGAATACTGTGGAGACACTTGTTACACAAATTCTTCTAAAACATGCTTGAGATGCCTTAAAGCTGTACATTTTTATTGATTACTAAAAAAATTGTGTGGGATTCTCCCTTAATATGGAAGCCAAATCCTTCTCTAGGCATGGAATCCAGATGATCAGGAAAAGGAGGGGAGACTGCTAGCGTTATTCACCCCCACCACTACCTTCTGTCCATACAAGGTCTAGAGAAACTTTACAGGTCAGGAAAAGGAAATCTGGAGAATATCTTACTCCTGAGTTCTCTGAAAAGTCAGGATCCTCATAACCCCCCCCCCCCAAATTCTTGTGCAGGGTGGCATGGTTTGGAGGTTTATGAACTCTGTAAGCCCTTCTCTAATATGGGGACCCCCGATAGATATCCACCTTCTCACCTTGAGGAAAAAGTACATGGGCGCATAGTACCCTTTAAAACAAAGCACAAACAATGGTGCACCCACAATAATAAAAGCTGTGTGTGCAGAGAAAAAAAGGGGCTTGGGTGAATATCCACTTGTGGATCAACACCAGGTGAATGTCTACTCTTTAAACTGGTGTTGACCCTGGAAGAGACTTTCATCCAAGCCCCTTTTTTCTGCACATTTCAGGTATTCACATTATAAGCGCATGTTCTATTGAAACAAAGATGATTTTTACCACGCTTCCCTATGCAGATTTTCGTACTACTCTCCGTGTTCTGTGCTTTGACAGTTTCTACGTTGGCGCTCCTCTCCCATGAGCCCGCAGCATATGCGCCTAATTTGTAGTTCCTCAGTATCACCATTCACTGTCTAGCTGTTGAATATTCTCACTTTCCTCTCTTCTTGTTTTACCATTATATTGGTTCAGTGTTTATTCATTGTCTTCATTGTTTTTACTGCAGAATATTTCTGTTTTCTATAAGTACCTCTATTTTTAATATTTTTGGTTTGTTTGTTTTGTATTTTTTGTTTGTAATCGTTATAATTAACTATCTTGTTGATTTGGAACATGGATTTAGAACTTCATTATATTTTACTTTTGCCTAGAAATAAAACACAATGATACTGTAAAAGAAATAAAAATGAAACACACACAGATTTTTTCATTTATGCACCCAGAAATTACCAGATCAATGCAACAATGCCAATCCACTCCTCAAGAAATGCTGATCGTCAATGCTAACTCGCTGATGCCCACAGTGATAAATTCCCTCCGCAGGTACGAATCTGCTGTGTTTCTTCACATCTGTAGAACTGAACTGACTGAGTGAATGAGTCATTTATTAACTTTCCAAAAATAACCTGACTATTCCAATAGTATGTTTTTTTTCGAGTGTTTTAGTCTTGGTATGGCATTGATGGCCCCTGGTAATTCATTTTGAATTATATATAAATATTGTACACAAAACTTTACATGGACCATAACCAAACCCCTCTGTGGAGCTCACACTCCAATATCCCTAGCATGGGGATGTGTCATGAAATTCAAGTGGCCAAAAGAAAAACACGGAGAGAACATACAAATTTCACAGATAGCGCCTTGGCTGAGATTTTGAAAGAGAGCCTTGACTATTGACAGCATAGCCAATAGAGTGGTGTGCAGGAGTGCATTTGTTGCACTCAACCTTCCCCAAAGCTCCCAGGTGTTTTGTATTCTTTATAATACCCTTTTCCTCCAGTCTTTTAGCTGGTCCGCATCCTCTTTCTCCAGCAGTGGCAGGGTGGTGGAGAGATTTTGCAGAACTGAATGATGCTGATGCAATGGTATACATAAGCACCACTCAGTCCTATGAGCCCAATGTGCATGGTAATATACTCCCTATGGCTCATGTAAACAACCATCTGGGTGCACAGGAAAAGATCAGAATGAGATGTTGGACTTTTTGCCTAAAGAGGACTGCTTGTGTTGGGCAGAGGAGGAACTTGGGGACAGTGCAGTAATGTGTGGGGGGGTAGACTTTTTTTTCTAAAAAGGATGACAGGGCAATAAAAAATTAAATAAAACCACTTTAGTTGTATTTTTTTATTGTTTATGTTCTTTTCAACCAGATTAGGATGTAGGTGAGGGCTAAGATGAAATAGTACTTGACCTGGAAGACTGCAGCAACTGGTCAAGTTTCCCACCAACCCATCTTCCATGATTTATGGTCAGCCCCCTGTAATGGTGGTATTACCGTTCCAGCTCTTGGTTCTTTGTTTCATATCTTACATTTACAATCATTATTAGTTGAATGTTCTACAGCTTTGGTAAGGGCTGGCACTTAGACGGTTTAGTTATGTTTGATAATAAAAAATGAATGTTTTATGTGACCCCCCCCCCCCCCTTACTTTAATAAAGTATTGACCTTGTCCTCTGCACCATAAAAATGAATATAGTAGATAGAATTGTTGCAAAATCTATTTTGGAATTTAATGTGATTGAAAATTACCTTTACATTTCATTGTGCAGCCAACTGTAGTTTTTAAAAACTGTCACAAAAATGAATGCAATATGAAAAGCTAGAAGCATTCAGTACTCTGTACATATGTATATAGCACTGTGTGATATGTCTGCACAATAAAAATAGGTAGTAATACTAGGTATTAATATAAGTATTAATACTATTAGTATTATTATTATTATATTATTATATATAATAATTAATATTATTTTATATATTAATACTAAAGCCCCAGGATGTCAATTACTAGTTGTGTGATTTGTTTTCTGGTTTTCCTACCAAATAAATTCAAGTCACAATTTAGGCATCCATTAAGGTGTTGCATTTCATGGCAGGACGATTAAGTATTATTTGGTATGTTGTGATCTTTGAAAAGCCATAACTTCATAATAAAAGTTGCTAGGTCAGGAAAGAGTTGCTTTAATTTTTGGTGAGGAGTCGTTGAGCTTGCACCTTTTAAAAAAAGTCTGTAATTTCTATGATGGTGTATATAAATAAATATATATATATATATATATATAGACATGGCTTCAAGCTATCTAACAGCTGATTCAAACTGTCCTTGGGCCTGGCTTCATTCCTCTTACAACACATGACAGTTCATAAAACGAGGTGGATAAGGTTTTGGAGGTGTCTCGTTCATTCTGCCAGCCCGGGTAATGATGAGCAATGAACCAGCCTCCGGGCCCCCTCTAATAATTGTTAAAGATCCATCAAATCAGAGGGATTCAATATCCCTGCAAAACACAGACTTAGATATGTTAAAATTAGATTTTATTAGAGGTCCCTTCTATACCCCAAGGCCACATCATGGGGCTATTATGAAGGGGTGAATAGCTGTATACACCATTACATGTGGTGAAAATTTGTTTTACAACTTCAACTAGGTCATTACTTTGTTTAAAAGTAAATGTCCTTTAAAGAATATCTTTCGACAACATGTTTTTTTTTCTTTTTGGAAATAATGGGGAGGGGCAGGAAGATTTGACAGATTTTTATTGCTATGTAGTTATGTGGAGTTGGAGCTAGACCTTTTTGATGGTTGTAGATTTTGTGGCAATACTATATTCAGGGGCTCTGCAATTTGCATTTATACTTACTATCCAGTATTATCAAGTATTTATAAAGTGTTGTACAAAGTCCATAGTCATGTCACTAACTGTCCCTCAAAGGAGCGCACAATCTAATGTCCCTACCATAGTCATATGTCATTACCATAGTCTAAGGTGAATTTTAGGTGGAGGCCAATTAACTTAACGGCATGATTTTGGAATGTGGGAGGAAACCCACACAAACACATATGCATGTTATATAGGTATTTGTTCACTCTCCATTCCCCTGCAGCAATTTGATGACAATGTTATGGTCAGGGGCTTTAAAATTACTCCAAAAATCCAGGGTCAGCTTTTACTATACATTTTTAAGCTATAGTTTTACTTTAGGATTTTACTTTTAATATTGTTTCAGCTTGGGACATGTCCCCATTGCTCCCACTAATGCTCCTGACCTTTAGCATTCATTTTATTTAAGAAATCTGATGACAATGCATATTTTATTGCCCTAAAATTATTTAGAAAAGTCAAGGGTCAGCTTTTAAAAATGCTTTTTTCTGAATATAATTTTAGTTTCACTTTTCCAAAAAGAACAGACGTTTTACATTTTGTCACCTGGGATATGTTCTTGCTGTTCCCCATGGCAAATTGATGACAATGCTATGTCACAACACATTTTTCTGACTATAATTTGCTTGTACTTACCCAAAAAAGACTTACGTTTTTCATTGTATTCTTTTGGTTTCCATTGTTAAACCCCTTTACCTCCAGCAATTTGATAATTAACAAAAATAAAAATAATAAAAATATAAAAAAATAAGTAGTAGAAAAAAGATAGGGGTCTGCTATCAAAATGGGTTTTCCCACCTATAAATTTAAATTAAAAAAGGCATGTTCTCATAAGTTCCCCTGATCCCCCTCTTCCCCAGAAATGTAGTAAGAATACCATGCTCAGAAATGTTACATCTAACCTGAAAAGTAGGATGTATTTTCCCAAAAACACACTTCTTGATTTCACTCGTTTTGACATATACTTTAAACCCTCCTCTCATTGCTGTGAATTCTACACATATGGAAACAAAAACCACATCAACATTTCCCACTTTTATTGGCAATATTAATTTTATTCTTTTATGCGTAGTTAGCAGAAGGCTTTACTGGTCAGGGTGTATTGTAGTGACCTATTTGTACATTAGATACAAAAAGTTGGGTTATAAATATATCACAAAATTTTATGTAGAAAAAACAGACTTTGCAGGTGTTAAAATGTGGTAACAGTCCAAATATATACAATAAATATACAATTTTCATAGACCGCCCTCTGATCCTGTTTTGGAAGCCACGCCCACTATTATCAATTAAACAGAAATGGAAAATGATTATTAATGTCCCATTATCACCAATTGTTCATGTAGTGGAGAAAAAAAACCTTATCCAATCAGAAGATGATTCAAGAGATCTCGTAGGTCTATCAAAGAGTCTGAAATCCCATAAGAGATTATGTAGCAGAAAAAAAAAATCAGGTGGATAACTCAACACATTCCATGAGATATGTGCACATGGATTGAATAAGATTTCAGCTTCGGGCCATCGGAAACGTCTTTCATAATGTAATAACTGCTGGCAGCACAGACTCGGCTTTGAAGAACCAGCGTGAACTCCGGTAGACCGCACTATGGATGAAGGAAACATTGAACCATCTCTGTTCGTATTGTTCAAGGAAACAATCAAAGTGTAATACTCAGTAAATGAACGCCAATGGCGCTTTTATGCTCCTGGTAGAAATACAAGGAAAGGTGATTTTTTGTACTGAAGAGGGGTTAAGGCAGCAGATTTTCTTGAAATTCTGAGTTGTAGCTTCAAATTACATGTCAAAGTCCCCATCATAGGCCAAGGTGAGCGGCTTCTGTTGAGGAAATGGGCTTTTTGGTACTTGCGGCTTTCTGCTGTAAGGCACAAGAGAGGAAAACAAGAACTCAGCTTTGTTTACGTGACTTGAGTAGGACATGAAGGACTGTTATGTCAATCCGCCAGATAAAGCTGGAAGCGAAAAAAGGTCAGGAAAAAAGGAAATACAAGATGACATAAAAGGCACCTTCCACTAACACTGAGGGTCCTCTACGCCAGCCTTTCTCAACTATATTACCATGGAAAAACCCTTGAAATAATTTACAGGTCTTGGGGAACCCTGGCTATAATTACTAAATCCACAGCTCACAGTATGTTAGCATAGTGGTCAGTGGGAAAAATACCTCTTACATCGTAGGGATGACAATCTTCCCACTGGCCAGCAGATAGCCAAAAGAGGTGTCAGTAAAGTGACCAGAAATGGACAAATTGCTTCTTGCTCAAGGAACCCCCAGCAACCTCTGGAGGAACCCTGGTTAAAAAACACTGCTATGCACAGTCTAGGACTCCCTTCCATCACCAAATCAACCTAATATTCAAGTGAAACTATTATTAACCTCCCTAGAGGTAACCCCGAGTGTGACTCGGGGTAGAAAAAGTTGCTAAAAGCGGTAACCCCGAGTCACACTCGGGGTAGGTAATCCTATAGGAGGTAATAGTAAATACAGCCTTACCTGATACGGCGGCGTCCATCGCCGCAATCTCCGTGATCTCTGTCTTCCTCTCTCTTCTTCCGGCTGGCTTCTGCATCCGATGAGTCACCGGGGAGTTCCTGGTCACGTCGGTGCGTGTGTACGTTGCCGGTGAGGTGGGGCGGGGCGGGAAATTCAAAATCCATTTGTATTGTATTCAATACAAAATAACAGTATTGAATGCAATACATTGGATTTATATGTATAAAAGCAGTACACAAGAACATTTATTTTACAGTATATATATTAGTATGAGTATAATATGTATTTTTTTTTTTTAAATATATAAGTTTTTTAATTCATTATTTTTACATGATTTTGTGTTTCAAACTTTATTATACTCATAGTATCATATTATACTGTAAAATACATTTTCATGAAAAACAATGTACCACTTTTAGACATATAAATCCGGAAAGAAATGAACCGCTAGGGAGGTTAAAATAAAAAAATTCTACTTACCTTTACTTCCGCATAGCCCTTGATCCCTACAGAGCTGGCCTTGATTCAATCCTGTGCTGTCCTGGAACCCCCCTTCAACCTGGCACAGAGGAAGCGCCAGGCAGCGCTATCTTATTCCGTCTTCTTCCTTTTTTTTGTCCAGGTCACCCAATCTCACACTCCACAAGCCTAAGAGTAACGTAGCCTGCTGTAAATGTAAAAACAATGTGCTGATCACACGGCACATGCATGAAATTGGCACCTTTTTTTTTGTGACCTATGTATTCCAGGAGACTCCGCATTCCCATTCAGTCTTTACTGTTGCAGCGTTAAAGACAGAAGGGGGTAGGCTTATCCTTTTTTTTAAGAAAAAAAAAACAAGAACATTTTTAGTTAAAGGAAAAGGGTTATCTCCTGATATGTCCACTTTAATAAGCTCGAAATGCACCTAAAAATAAAAAAGTTTTAATATTTACCTTACAGCCACCATCAGCCAGTGGTGCCTATGCAATGTGATGTCACCATGCCCATATGTTAAAATTTTGCAAGGAAACATTTTTGCTTTCTAC
Organism: Pyxicephalus adspersus; assembly: GCF_032062135.1. Taxonomy (NCBI): domain Eukaryota; kingdom Metazoa; phylum Chordata; class Amphibia; order Anura; family Pyxicephalidae; genus Pyxicephalus; species Pyxicephalus adspersus. Next base: position 35,033,957 of record NC_092864.1, on the reverse strand, counting down.
TTGCCTGCTCTGCATTCCCCAGGAATCATTCTGTATTGGGGTAAAGTAAGTATAATTCTATTTGTTTTATTTTTAGGTGCATTTTGGTAAAGAAGGAAAGCCCAAACTGTGTAGGGGGATGTTCAGTGTTAGTGGAAGGTTCTCCTTAAGCCCTCCAATATTTCCCATTTTAAACCTACTATTAGTAAGTAAAGGGGAGCGAGGGAACAATTTTAGTGGAAGGGACACTTTGAAGTATGTCTAAACTCAAGCACAAGAACTTAATATATTGCTAGTTTCTAGATGTGGTGGCTGCAATACTTTTTATTTTCAAGCTAAAAACATTTCCTGCAAATACAAAAAAGATAGCTATTGATCCTGCTGTGGAATACAGTGCCTTTGTAACTTTATGTATACTGAGCTTAACTTTTAAATCAATATATTCAGCTTTACTAGTTGTTTTATTTGCAATACCCAAACCTTCCTACATATGTGATGAAGATGAGACAATAGGGAGGCGCAGTCAGCAATGTTGTCACTCTATAGATACAGTACAGTGAATGTTGTTACCCTAAAATAGAAAGTATGTCACTAACAGTTGTACCAGTTGAATATAAAAGAATTAGAACCTTAAGATAGAAAATTAAAGCAACCCCAACGTTCAAAGACTGGTAAAGTGCCATGTATTGCATTTCTGTTCATAGGTTTGCATACATTTTACATTTGAAGCCATACAATGCAATTCAGATCTGTAACTAGAAGGGAACATTTCTTCACAGAAAGATGCCATTTTGTAGCCTAACTGAATGCTACCCTAAGGGAGATTTAAGTTACGTGTTTACAACCAGGGATGGCCTTGGTTTAGGCACCAGGATGGGCACACTGAAATTCAATGCATGCCCTTAGTGTAGGAAAATACGTATGTTTTAATATGTAACTGCTGGTATTTTAAAGAGGGCACATGCCTAAGTCTTCTTCTAAAGATCTGAAATTTTGCCCTAGTAAAAATCACATTTTTGGATACGGACTTGGCTAATGTTCCTTGGAATTCCAGAGCAAATACTTACCAGACCAGGTAAGAAATCATGATTAGGATAACCAGGATAAGAAAACTTCCTGCACACACAATGTAGACCCAGAGACTCACCCGACCATCTGAAAACAAGAAGAAAATCCTATTAACCGGGCAAACATACCATACATCCACATTTACACAGTAAACAGGACACTGGATAGATTCTTCAGAGAGAATAAACAATGAATACTGACCATACCAATAAGGGTCCATTCACTCAATGCATAGTTACAATGCCTGCTTGTCAGTTGCCTATAGATTTAGATAGAATAAGACAACCAACTTTTTATTTATTTATTTTTGCCTCCAATTGGGAACATTTTCTCATTTTCTGTGCAAGGAATAAAATAAAAAGGAAGGAAATTTCTCTAAATAGACCCCAGACATTTTTTTTAATCCATGTGTTCTAATATTCAAGAGAATGAAGTGCAGATCTATTTAAAACAAGAACACTTTATTTTAAGTTTATTTACGTATTCTACTTTATTGGATTTGAAGGAAGCTGCTCAATTCAGTGCCTACACACCTCAGACCCAGAGGTAGAGCCTGTCTATGTCTGGACAACGATTGCACATCAGACCAAAAGGAAGGTTGTAGTGGCATAGGATATCCAGTAAGAGTTCTCATTCTATTCAATCTTGGTGAAAATTTTGCAAAATGCTAAATGCAATTTAATCAAATTAAGGAAGTGAAACGAATGTGAGCTTTATTGGATTTAGGAATGCAATTGACTAAGTGGCTCTTAATGGCTATGAAACCTATTTCACCTATTCTGGACCTGTTCATGTGCAAAAAAAATGGCTCTTCATTAACCTCATTAATTCATCTTTGTCTGTTTGTTTGTTTTCACAAAAAAAGCACGAAAAATATAAATAAATATAAAAATGTAAAGGCACAGTACACAACTAGCAATCAAATACAAATGGACAAAAGGACACAAATGACACTATTTAAAAAGCTATCAGGCATTCCCTATTTCCAGGTCCATGTGTTTCAATGGCAGTAATTGATTTCCACCAGGGAATGTCTGAAGGAATGTCAGATTCTCAGTTTTATAAGTTGACCCCTAAGGGCTTGTTAATACATATGAACCGCTGCAGGAAATATACATGCCTGTACATTCTTGGTGTGTTTTCTAATGCAATGCTTAGAGCAGTTCACTCATTCACCTGAGCACCCCAATGCCCCACAGGGTCCAAGAACTGAACCTGCACTATTTTCAGGACTGCACTACACCCCAATAGCACCACATTGCACCAAAAGTGTGAGATACATGCTTCCATGTGTTGCAGTATTATTTGCAATATAGCATGGGTTACTGCAAGGCACGTAGGTGCTCAGGGTTCATGGCTTTGTGTCTGTAAGCCATTTCTGTCTCATGGCCAGAGAATGAATACTGATATGGAATAATATGTTTGAATAATGTTATTGATGTTCCTCTTCTTACCTTGGTCAAATAACTGAAATGGCCAATTGAAGATCTGGGGGAGTTTGGAGTCGATAGGTCTGCTCCTTCCAATGAAAGTTTTCACGTCAGCTTTCTTGGATTCGCTGCCTGGAACCTTCACACAGTAATCCAGAACTCCGCTAGACCGCATAATCTGTGTGTACCCGTCTTCACAACCGCACACTCCACTCTATGGGGGAAAGATGGACAACATGAGATGACAATTGCAACATGCAAAATCCAGTATGGAGGAACAATGTCCAGCAACCAAACAGAATCTCCACCATGATTCCACCCAAAATCAGTGTGCATCCATATGTTGGTGCCCCAGACCTTCCTGGATCCTAGCAATGCTCCCTCAGGTTTTTTGTTTCTTAGTGAGTAGAACTATACTTCAAAAGAAAAACATTGCAAGATGGGAGGTTTTTTTTTGCAGAAAGGACTGGTGGAGTCTTTTCTGCAATAAAACAAGCTTACAGTATAAAAAAGATGCAAACAGGCAGATATGTTGAGCTGTACAAGCACATGGCACTCTGGATTTGCAGCACTGGGTCCCAGGTTCAAATCTTGGCGAGGGCTGAGATGGAGTTTGCATGTTCTTCCCGTTTGCTTGGGTTTACAACATTTTGGCCTGGCCAATTAAGATGGTTGAAAACCCTTCACCCACAAAGCTGCTGGCATTAAAAACGAAACACAGAGAGATGAGTGTTCCTAAAAGGAGTTTGAAGTATGAATGTATTTAAGTATGAATGCATTTTTGTATGAAGACACAGATATCTGACTTTTCCATGTGTTTCAGGTCATGAAGTATTAAAGCCAGAGAGTCAGCATGACACCCCAACATCTAAGCAATACAAGGTTCCACAATTCCCCCAGGATTTAATTTGCACAAAGAAACCTTTCAATGAAACAAAATCCCCTCTAGATGGCAGTATATCACTTCCAACCTAAAAACTGGCCAAGCCTTTATTATATGGTAGATTCTCGGATTATCCATCAGAAACTGCTGATTATATAATGCGAGTTTTTTAAGTAGGTTACCTGCATACAGTAAGAAAATGGTTTCCTGCAAGGGGGGTCGCAGTGTCGAACCGCAGCGGGTCGGGTGTTTGAAGAACAGCCACCTGGGAGGAAAAGAAATATCAATCTATACAATTATTGAGTCACTTTATTCCTGCTTCTCCTTTTCAAGGCTCTCAAGTCTGGCTGAGTTATTGTTCCCTTTTCCCTTTCCATCTCTGAGGGGTCTTGTTGGAGTGGAGATGGCGAAATCGATAAACCCTCTATTATACAGCGTATTATACATTTTTAGGGAATATTGGGCTTCCGCCGTGATAATCATACTTCTAACATAGAAAAGCTTTAAAGAAGGGCTTCAGTAAATAATTCACTTTTATTTTTTTCCCCTCTAATGGTCATAAAATATTTTTTTTCCAGTTTGAACAATGTAATCCACCTTTACTTTCCCAATTAAAAGATAAACACCAGATACAAAATACCAAAATTAGTTCAGCTTTGTACTGATTAACAAATCATTAAATGTGCTTTTATATACAGTGTAAATTCCTAAATCTGACTTGGTATCCAGCACCAGGAATCAAGCAGTTGTGTTGCAGTGCAAAGAAGTATGCAAAAAAAAAGGAATTGGTGACAGAAAGATGGGCTTAATATTGTGCTGCTTCTCCTGTCACAGTCCAGTCTGTGGCTGGGGGAGGGACAAGACCTGTAAGTGTCACTGCTAATGGGGCTGGAACATTGTCCATCTCAAGACAAGTAACACACTATTACTATATTTTGAAGTTTCAGTGGGTAACCAGTTAACTACTTATAAACAAATAGGTGGTATATGGTGGGGCCTTAAAGGAAGAAGGGACCACAGCAGGGTAATTGCTAGATTGTGGACCCCACTGTATGTTCCGAGGGTCTTCCACAGGTTGGTGACACAATGCAGCCATATAGCGAGAGTTTTTGTGTGTTGCCTTATGAAAGGTTTCACAGAGAATTCCTCTTTATTTGTTTTCCAGCTGCGTATTTCTTTGCTTGGCTGCAGTTGCGCAGTAATATATTCATCTGCTATAACTTGCATATGATGGGTATTAAAGCATAAACAAGCTGGAAATAAAATTTGGATATAAAGACCATCAAACCCCGCTGACTGTCAAGGCAAAGCTCTGATGGAATTGATTACTGCATTGCCATTACCATAATTAAAGTTAAGCTGTCACGGAGCTGCACAAAGGATCCTGCCGTCCCCACATATATACCATATAAGTAATACAGTGCTTGCTTTTAGTACTTCACAGGTATGACAGGTTTACTTAAATCATTCCAAATGTCAAACTCTGCCCACTTACAGTCACACAGCAACAGAAAATCTTGTTCCGGTTGACAGGAAATTTTCCGATAAATTTTTAGACATCATTATTCCGACCATTTTCTGATCTTTGGTTTGTAGGAAGTCTATGGTTCGCATTGTATGGACAGATCTCACGGCTGATTCAAGCCAACCTGTCAGGCTTTGTATGTTTTTAAAAGTGAGCGTTCCCCATGTAGTGACTGCTATTACCTTCATCAACCAGAAAAAGCTTCCTCTTATTCTGGGCACATTGCCACTAAGTGCTTCGGCTTTTTCAGCTTTAAATAAATTTGTCAGAGAAATGGACAAACCAAGAACACAGGAAATTCACGAGAAGAGGTTCCTTTTTGTGAAAAGCATATGTTAACATGATCAGCTTATCCAGAGATATAAGCAACTGAAATTATTTGCAAATCAGATTTTCCTGTAAAAGTCAAGCTTGGCACCACCTACTTTTACTTCCCAAACCTTTTGATTGGTCATTGTGTATCTCCATAAAAGGACCAATGGGCGAGGTGGGATAAAATGGTAGAAAAGGTAAAGTAAATGTAAACACAATAACTTAAATATCACAGAGCAGTGTTTGGAAACCAGGGTTCCTGTAGAGGTTGCTAGGGGTTCCTCAAGCAAAGTGCAGTTTGTGCCTCTCAGGTGATTTACTATTGACGTCAATGGAGGAAATAACCAGCAGTGGTTCCCTGTGCAGTACTGACTTAGGGTTCCTCTGCTGAACTGATAATCCCTGGTAGTGGATGGGAATATAGGGCCATCATGCAGTGGCACATTTTGCACTTCCTATGCCCAAGCAGTGTCTCTCAAACAGGGTTCTATGGAACCCTAGGGTTCCTCCACAGGTGTCCAGGGTTCCTTAAGTAATGAGCAGTTTGTGAATCTCAAATCAATTTAACTGACACCACTGATCTTCTGAGCTATCTGTAATGGTGGAATTCTTCCTACTAACCAGCAGTGTTAGAGCCATTCTATCCACTGGACATTTTACTAATGTACTGTGAACTATGGAGATTTTTTTTGTTGTCAGAGGTTCCCCCTGTGTTAAAAAGACTGGGAAAGGCTGTTGTAGGTTTACCATGAAAAAGTCATTTTCAACATTAAAAATTTGGTGGCTTTCTTTAGACTTCGAAAGATAGTTGTGCACTTCCAATCTTGTAATAATAAGTTAGTTGTCCCTTTTCTGTTCCCTGATGTCCAGTAAGACATCCTTTGATGAGTTTAGTGAGGAGGGACTTGTGGACCTTTGGGATGAACCTGAACACAATTTGCCAGCAAGGTCTTATCATCCGACAGGTGCTTAAAAAACAAATCTTCTGTTGATTGAATGGCCACATGTTTTCAGTCACTTCAAAATCTTTTAGGTTTCCAAGAAGAGTGGAGGCTGCTACAGCCCAAAAAAAGGTGGGAACTCCATATTCGTGCCAATGGATTTAGAATGGTCTTACAAGCTCGTATAGGTGTAGTGCTCAGGCATCCACAAACCTTTGATTATATAATGTATGCCAGCTGGAAAAAAATAAATCAATGGCTGTTGATTGGAACCAATCAACTGTGAAAGGGCAGAATAAAGTTTTGGTTCCCACCTGTAACATTTATTCCATCAGATCGCTGACACCAAACCGTCCTCTTATTATCCTTCCAGGCGCTCATTTTCCACAAGTATCGGAAACATTTGCCTCCTGCAGGTAAGCACACAAACAGCACCAGTTAAATAATCGCATTATTCCTTGGTGTATTAAACTCATTATACTCACAGCCTGCTTTAGCCAAGACAGAATCTCTGCTGTAGGCAGCTAATTACATGTAATAGATGAGATTGGCACATTTAGCCTCATGTGCTGTATCGCTGAAGCTGTTGCATGAGTGGGAAAAGTGGGCAAAGAATATTGTGATTTTTCTGGAAACAAAATCTGCTTAACCACACTTATAATGAGGAAACATCTTCCCGGAATTATTAATGGTAACTGAGTTACGACAGCGGAGTGAGATAAATCTCTTCCAGTAGTTATTAGATGTGAAATTCACACCGCCAAGTTACGAATTTCAGCTTGGTGTGATCCTGCCAAATGAGTCTGGGTTAAAAATTAATTGTTTCTGGCATTGTCTTATATCTGTATGTTTTTTGTTTTGCCCAGAACATGTTTAAGGAGCAGAGCATTTGCAAATGAACCCTCATTGAATTTAGTTTGCTTTAGCACTGTGTATCCAAAATAAGTGACTTTTTGTGCCATTTAAACTTTTCTCACTGTTTTTCATCTTTTGATATATCTCAAGACTAATATTCCCCTCAACCTGGTTGTGACCACTTCCAGTGTACTTTCACTTCCACATGCACTCCAGTGATGGCTGCATGGCATTTCTTAAGATAGGTTTCCGGATGGTGACATTAGTGAATTATGGTGTGTAATGTCTGATGGCCAGTTTTACACCAAATTGTGGGTGATATGGTGTCTGTGCAAGACAATTGGTAAACATATCGGCAAGCAAGCCATGGCATTGTTTGCAAGTCAGCGTGTCAGACCTGCAGGTTGATTTTTACCACTACACTTGTTGGGGTCCTCCTCTCCCCCCCCCTTGCAGCTTGGTCAATGGGTGAGGGGTAGGACACATTCTTATATCCCAATTTTTTGGTGCCATATTTTGTTATATGAAAAACAGAAACATCATTGTCATCTTGTAATAGTAACTGTCTAATCAAGAACCTTCTTGGCAAGCTCAACAGATTATATATTCATATAATAAGGATTTGGCTATATACAGTATATATATTGAGAATAACATCAATTCAATGGAAATACATGAAAATATAAAAATAGCTCATAAAAAGCAAATATCACAAAACCAGGTTTGCTAAAAACATTCACCTTCAATCCACAGATTTCCTTAAAAGTCCTTTTATGCTGCTAGATATCTTTGGTCTAATGGAGTTCAGCTTTAACATATTCAAGCATATATAAGATTTTAGTGATTGGAGGTATGTATTTTTAACAGTTTCTAGGTATGTTAGCACAATAATTAATTCTCCAGACAGAAAACCTCTGGGGACCTTGGCTCTGTCCACAAACAGCATCTCACACTTCCAGATCTTCTCTTGTTCTTCTCTACTTCCCTGGAACTCCCTTCTGCATGCTAATAAGCTTCTGCGGACCCATCAGCTCTTTAATCATACCATCAAAGCCCATCTTTTCAGAGAGGCATTCAATCATGATCTATACTGCTTGTCTCTCACCAGCTTGCTTCATATGTTCTGCAAATGCTAGAAAAATATGGTCACCTGATCCACTGCACTTCTCTATCCCTTTATGTTATGGATGTAACTTTCAGTAAAATATTCTTGGTATAGATGGTGTATGTGTCTGCTTTGTATAGCAATTTGGGGGACATAAAACTGTTTATTTTAAACCTACCAATATCCACATTATAGTCAAAAAAAATTTTTGCTATTATTGCTATTATAATCATTGCGATTTTGGCACATTTGTTATTTGAAGATAATTGGAGTGCTTTTAAATTTAACTGGACTTTTTGTAATATAGGAAGAGTGCAGGTATCATTTTCATTCAGGTATCATCAGTGAGTATTTGTACTGTGCAGCTGAGTGTCAATCTTTAACAAGTAAAGGTTATGTGCTTTTGGGCATTAAAGAGAACCTGCTGCTTTGCTCTGCTTTGGGCACAGCACAGGTGTTTGGTAAGTATTTATTCTGAATCATGTCTGCATAATGTGTAATAAAATGATCACTTGTTGTCATCATTAGAAGCCCATGTGTCAGGGGCACTACACAGGAGTATGATTAAGAGACAGGAGTGTTGCCACTCTCTAACAACTAACAATATAACAGGGACTGATTGAACAAGGACCATCATGGACCTTCCCCAGGTATTTTGTAATTAAAATGCAAAAGGGAAAACATGTATTACCTTGTTAAAACTTCCAGAAAAACTTTATAGACTGTGTTTACATATATGGTCTACCTGCTAGGTGTACAAAAAGAGACCTGCTAAGTGTAACCTGCATTTTACATGCAATGCCCCTTAAAAAACAAAAGAAAGCAATAACCTGTACAGGGCCGAGTCTCAATGACTGGCTTTGGACAATCCTCCTGATTCTCCAGGGACTGCACAATGAAAGTTTTTGACCGCGTCTGGAGTCCGACTGTTTCAAAACTGCGACCATCAATGCATGTGACCTCACAGGAACTCCACTGTGACCATTCAGCAAGATGACAGTCACCTGGAAGAGCAAATACATAACATACAGGACTAAGAATATTAGTGTAAGTATAAATTACTGTTTGCTCTAGCTGATGATCAGTTGAGCAAAGACCTGAACACTGGTTATATGAATGCTGCATTGCAAGGATTTTATAAAAATGTGAGTTGGCACATGATATGGTAAAGAGTTTGTAGACAACTGACCAATAAATATTCCAATCAAAAACAATTTTGAATATGCGATTGTCCCTATGTTTGTGGCATTACCTCTCTGTGAAAAGTCCTTTCACAAAATCATGGAGTACCTCTGGGGTAAATCATGCACATTTAGCCAAAAGGGTTTGTAAAATTTAAAGTACTGATGATGGCCAAGAAGAGCTGGCTACCTTTTCAATCTATCGAAAAGGTGTTTAGTATGTTGAGGTCAGAGATTTGGAATGGCCAGTTGAGTTCCACTAATCTCATCAAACCATTTCCCTATGGAGCCAGTTATGTATGCAGGGCTACAGTCAAGTTGGAGGGAAAAAAGCTTTTCTCAAAAAGTACCAACAAGTTTGGAAGCACCCAATTATCATAAACACATTTATATGTTGTAGCAATATCAGTGTTCAATGGATTCCAGGTTGCTTTGCTTTTGCTACTCATCCACCAGGGTGCAAGAACACTGTACACACAAGAATTTCTCATCTCCCCCCACCCCCCAACTTGTCATGAGACTAGCAATAAATATAACAGCAGCACGGTGGCTTAGAGGTAAGCACTTTGGCCTTTGCAGCGCTAGGTCACAGGTTTGAATCTTGGCCAGGGCGCTATCTGCACAGAATGCAGCTTTGGTTTTTTCCATCATCCCAAAAACATGCAGTTAGGGTAATTGGCTTCCACCAAAAAATTACTGTGATAAAGGTGTATGACTATGGTAGGGACAATAGATTGGGAGTCCTTTTGAGGGACAGCTAGTGACATGACTATGGACTTTGAAAAGCGCTGCATAAAACGTTGGTGCTATATGAATACTAGTTAATAATAATAATAATAAAAAAACAAATCCCCATGATATCTTTACCTGGACATGGTACATAGCAGGGCAGAGTTAGTGGACTTTCCTCTCCAGGTAACAGGCCGCAGAACTTGGGGTCCAGTTGCTTCTCTGCACCAGAGGTGGAACTATCATGGACTACACATGTGAGGTTACGGGACTTCAGACCTTCTCCACACTGACCATTCTATGAAGAAACAAAAAAAAAACATAAAATTCACAACCCCACCTATTAAGGTTCCTTTGAAGTGGATCTGTAGGTGCTTGAGAAGACAATAGTGGATAGTACCTTGGTAAGTGTAGTCACACCATCACCCAATAGGTTATAAATAATACACCTAATATTTACTCTTCCCTAGCGTTACCAAAAACTATGTATAGTGAGTACAAAACATTCCATTTAGGAATGGTCCTACACAGGTGATGGAAGTTTGGAATAAGTTTGGAACATATGAGGTCAGATGAGCATCATCTACCTACCATAGCTGGTCCCTAGTAAATCAGAGTACTTCTTCCTCATTTCATTACATACACCCTATCTGACACATTGCAATGGGTCAGATTTATTAAAGCTCTCCAAGACTGGAGAGGATAGACTATCATGGGAAAACCTGGGTGATCCAGCAAGCCTAGAATGGATCTGGTCCAGGATTAAAAGATTTTCTTATTGATATCAAATGCTTTTTGAAAAACATTTGCTGGATCACCCAGGTTCTCCCATGATAATCTATCTTCTCCATTCTTGGAAAGCTTTAATAAATCTGGCCCAATGTAGTAAAGCAATATAAAAGCATATTCCAGGTACTTGCAATTTATTTCTTTTTAAAAATCTGAAGGCCCATTTTAAATTCTTTTATTCATTCATTTAATAAAATCCCACTCATGTAGAACTTACTCTCAAACCATTGTATCTCCATTTTTATATAATGAATTTGCTGCCTGCATACAATATTCCACGTGTGTACGTGACAATAAAACAGACGCTCCAGCAAGCAAAAATGCACGTAGTGGTGAAAGCCCACTTAAATCCCCCCGCTTTGGTATTTTCATGAGCGAGGCATTTACCTTTCCATCCGCTGCATAATATAGTCCTTTCACGGTTTTCTTGAGATGTAAAACGTCAACACCATTTACTATTAAAATTCTGACAAGTGTCAAATAAAGTGTGGAAAGAATGAAAAGTTTACTGAAAAAAGTTCCAAGAAAGCAACAATTCATTATTTGTGAAGAGGTGAGGGCATTCTGGGGAAATCTGGGGTTACGGAAATTTATTTTCTACAAATACAGATATAATGAGCGAGGGAGGCAGCCGGAGTGGACACACAAGAGGAAGAACAAAACCATTAAAATGATTCTGCTTGTAAAAATAGAACCATTCAGCAGCTAATGAGATGCACAGAACTGTTATTTTTAGCAAGGCTCATTATTTCAGTATGATCACTCAGACAAACCGCAGAACTATCACATATGAAATCTTCATTTTAAGGGAAATGGAGCATACAGTGGAGTTTTGCTGGCTAAAACCGAAAATCTGCAGGGAGCAATAGGAAATATCTCAATTGCATGATTGCTTCTAATATATTGCAGAGGACTGAATATTGTGTGCTTTAAAAAGAAAAACCTGTAAAGTAATTATCTGATATTGAAGCTATAAAAATAATTATTGGAGACCATGCTGAATTGTTTCTTAAAGTGACCATGTCCCAATTTTGTGTTTATTACTCCAGTACTCACAGTGCTGAGCACTATTTTGATTGCCAGAGGCACTTCATTTAATTCAGTTTGGTAACCAACACTTCTTGCAGGGTTGATCTCCTGGAATTCCTACAGGTCTCATTGATCCATCCATCTGACCTTATGTAACTATCCCACTTTTGAAGTGATGTAATTTCAGCAAGAAAAACCAGTGGTAGCTGCAGGTGTCATTTTCTTTTAATTTCCACCAAATTAACAGTATCTAGGCACTCTTTTACCATGACAGTATATATAGTTATATATACGCAGTGTGAGATCTAAGGTGTGAGATTTGGCTCTTTGCTGGAGAGAAAACTGTACCTGATGGCCTGCAGTGCAAGGATCCCCCTGCTTCTGCTTTATTTGATCCATAATCTGTACTTTCTTCACCTCTCCTGCTGCTAATAAACACTCCCTCATTAGTCAACAGATCAATGGTCTTCAGGGGAGAAGGTCTAAAGTGTGAAGAACAAGCTGTTCTGCTCTGTTTGGTGACTAGTCATTTGCGCTCTACCTGCCATTTTTGAAAACAGATTCCACAGATCAGGTTCTCTTTAGAAATGCAGGCTCTCAAAAAAGTCAACTTTATGGTTAGGAATGAATCAGCATTCTGTCTATTGCACTTTCTGACCTCTGTTCAGGCTGGGCCACTTTAATTGCACTCTGTATGCCTCCTTCATCGAAGATAAAACACAAGGCAGCTGTGCCCACCAAAAAGGGCGGAAGGGGATCCTCTAAGCAATCCTAGGTTCCTGTGAAAAACCCCCTTTGCCCTGTATAAGCCTTGATGGTGTCACTACAACCATCACAGCAGGGTGCTGCCTATCAGATTCCTCTCTGAAATAAAGGCCCACCCATGAGGTCCTGGATCCACTGATTTTTTAAGCATCCATTTTTTTTTCAGATTAGCTACAAGTTTTAAATGAGGAGGATAGCTGCTGAACCTGAATCTCAATTCACAACATGAGTATTGTGTTGAGCTCATGCTGACATTGCGCTAGTGCTACAATACATGCTGCATCCCTAACACTCTTGCAGGAACTATCTTCTGAATTTCCAGTGCAGTACTAACATTGGAAGATGAGATGAATAATTTTTTACAGTATGCATTTATAGACTTTTTTTATGGTGGCAGAGATTTGGCTGGAAATCAAATAGAAGGTCATGCAGAGCATTGCAAAGTGTTATAGTGCATTGAATTTCTGCATAAGAATACATCCTGCCCTATATTTTTAGCACACAACAGCGCAGCATGTTGGTTTAAACTGAAACTATATGACATATGGCATATATCCTTGTTCTTCTGTTGGGATTGTATTGGTTATCTTTGCTGCAGGTGTCAATAGACCCTAAAAAAACCACAACATATATACATAAGTGGGTTAATTTTAAATTCCATTTAGTTCAATCTTAAAACCAGCCAATGCTTTTAAGGTAAATACATGTTTCTAAAAACACTTTCCGTTTTTACATTTGAGCACACATAAATATAACCCAAAGTGTTTTCAATTTGCTGTATGTTTAACCATTTTTCTGGACTTATTTCCATGACTGCAAGTGAAGTCTATTGAAATTTATTCTAAACACATCCCAAAAAATATTTAAGTCATCAAATGGCATGCTGTCAGCCAGATTATGTTCTCTATATGACTATACAGATCAATGCATATATAGGAAGAAAAATGGATTTGTACTAAAGCAGATTTAAAGAGGCAAGACACATTGTGGTGCTGTTCATTTTGCACACTAAGGCACAACACAGTAAGGCAATGCAGCTCCAACACAAAGAATCACAATTTCCTAGAGAACAAATGTGCAGCATTGCAATGCATGGTGGTACACTGTGTCTAAGAAAATGCATTTCTGTGTATCAAAAAACACTGAACACACAGAAAACCTATGTGTCAATTTTTAACTGGTTTGTATCTCAGTGGATCACCTCCTTTGGAGACTAAGGCTGAATTTACACTGCCAGTGAGATTGCAGTGCATTTATCCCTTCCTCACGCCAGGAATCTCTGCCTTTCGGAAAGATCCTACTCCAGCAGACCCACAACCCCAATGAATAGGGCTGGCAGAGAGCACTTACTGCCCATACTGTCTACATGTGTTCACTCCAGCATCAATTACTGCATTGGATTGGCTTCCAAAAAGTGACTTTGGTGGACCATTGGTGTATGAAAAATGTGTCAGCAGTCCATGTTACAGGAAGACAATGCTAAAGCAAATTGCGGGATGACAACTGTTGTCATACCTGAACAAGAATCATCATGAAAGAATCATCAACAATTATTTTATTTAAATCTGCAGGTAAAAATTTTGAAATGATGATTAAATTTAGAATTTTACTTAGGTAAAGATTGCATTCAAGGAAAAATGAAAAAAGATTGGAAACCATTTTTTGCATGCAGTTGAAGCCGATGGTGGCAGAGATCCTAAAAGCGACATATTGCTTTTGGCTGCACGGTTGTTGGTTGAATATTTGTACTGCAACTTTAGGCTCCCCACTATGCAGATCTGGTTGCCCAAAGTGAGGTTAGCCTTTTCTGGCTGTACAGAAGAGGATTGCCATGTGCCCAGGAACAGAAAACCACACAGTTTCACACAGGGGGTGTAGAACAGTCCTTACTGTATCAGGATTTCAAAGCAAAAACTGTTTTGTTAATGCTAATTATATATCTGTTATTTTTTTTTTTGCCCATAGTTTAATTTTAAGCCTTGTGGCTACTATCATACTCACTGCTCATGGCTACAAGCATATACATTGCTGAGGCCCATGGCTACAAGCATACGCATTGCAGAGGACATAGAAGCCATGACGCCTACAACTTCGTATGGTTTTAAAGTTACAAAAAGCTAAGAAGAGGAGCAACCTGCAAAAATCACAAAATAATTGCCTGCATGAAGAACACAGATGCTGCCCTGGTAAATGAATTTTATGAAGACTCCTCAATTTTTAATTTTAAAAATTAAATCTGGACATTGACATAATTTTCTTTTTCTGGCCTTTGATCTAAAATTGGGTTTGCCATCATTAAAATAGTTTTTAGTGGTAAGCTGCCCACCGTGGGTGACAATGTGGACTGCAGAATGCCGTGCTGCATTGCAGCTATTCAGACAAGCACTTTGTCTATGTGATTCTCACAAAGCTGTCTGGGAAAACGACAATCAGTATTTGTTTGTAATAAGAAAGCTGGAACAGGCAAATCCAGGGCTTCTTTTCAGCTCTTATTATTCTCAAATACAGCCATTCTGCATTCTTCAAACACCAGCTGGGCACTGCTGCAGATGAGCTGAGTACCCCTCACCTCTAGAGGCAAGCTGTAGGTGGCAGCAAAGAGTCACAGATTCCCTACACCCATTGTTTGCAAAGCATCTCATATTTAAAAAAGTTCCCAATGGAATAAATAGTGGTCTTTACATGTTTTTTTATCTATTATCAAAGAAACTTTAGTTGTAAAGTATGACATACTGCATATTATTATTGTGTATTCCATTTTTAGGAGAACAATCAGGTCCCTTCCACATTTTTTTTACTATCCCCTTACCATCTATTATAAAATAGTAAAAACTGTTTATGGACCTCAATAGCTGTAGGTTGGTTTTTCACAGCTAAGGAGATTACTCATTTAGTGACTCCTTATTGAATGGCTCAGTGCTAGGTTTAAATCAGGCAAAAAGGACCAGAAATCACTATCTCTTTAAATTATTGTTTTTAGTAAAACATAAATCATGCTTATATTGGATGTAAAGCAAGCCTGTAAACATAAAAAATAAATTGAGTTTATTAAAAAAAAATTATAGTTTCTAAATATTTAACCAGTTCCTGGTCACTCTTGTTCAGCCATTGGATGGCCACCTATGATATTATTAGTTTTTCGATCAGATGGATATTTTACTGACCAATTGGGAAGCTTGACAGATGGAAGGGTGTACAAATAATTCTGGGCTATGAGAAGCACTGCCTGCATTCTTCTTGGTAGCCTGTGTACAACTGACTAAGCCAGGTGGCGTGTACTCTGGTTTCCTACTGGTCATTTTAGCAACCCGAATGCCTGGTCTGAGAACGAAAAAAAAAATTGCCAACCACGATGATTCTTTGTGCCATTTGGATTATTGTGCGTAACAATATCTATTGCCTAGTGCCATCTTCTAGATCAGTGTTTATCAACCAGGGTTCCTTCAGAGGTTGCTAGGACTTCCTTGAGCAATGAACAATTTTCACTGCCCAGGTCAGACTAAGTGACACCAGCGATCTTTTTGGCTATCTGTAAGGGTGACATTGTTCCCACTGACCACCAATGTAAGAGGAATTCTCACTGATTGCCACACTAATATACTGTGAGCTGTAGATATAGTGATTAATGCAGGAGTTCCTTGAAGACAAAAAGGTTATTTCAAGGGTTCCCCCCATGTTAAAAATGTCAAGCACCCTGGGTGGAGTACAGTGCTATTCAACAGTAAACTGTTCAGTAAAAGGATGTATTGTGTTGGTTGGATTTGGCACCTCCGTGTTGGATGGACTTGGGAAGCATGGCATCCAATAATTCTGCACTATATTAGGAAAAGCTGAGTGTCCTCCACAGCCTGGATCATGGAGAAAGACGAGGTGTGAGCTGGCTGCCAGGGAGAGAGGAGTGAAGTAGGTAAAAGTACTATTTGCATCACCCGCAGGCATAAATTAATATTTAAGTCTTGCAGTGTGGGGTAATGTCAACTGCAAGGGAAAACTTTTACTAAACCTGAAATTCAGCTTTAAGCAAGGACTCCTACCCCTGCATGTAACACTGGAAGTAACTACAGTGGACCTCAGTTCCAGTTCATTTGATTGCAGAACAATCTCACTAATAACTATTTTGTGCTGGGTTGGGCTGGGGACCTAGGCCCTACCAGAATAAATAGTTTTGCATGGCACAGAGGAAACGGGCCTACCAGAGGACAGGGTGGGTAACTTGTGACCCCTATATGGGACAAAAAATGAATTTGTCACGGTGTGACAGTCAGGATATTGGACCCTCTGTGTCACCAGCCCGCTTGGCAGAGATGTGTACAGACAGGGTGGAGAGTCTAACACACCAGCCTCTGGCTTCACCAGCAAACACTGCAAGGGCTGATAATCTTTAGAAGGTTGTGCCCAGCTTGGAGTCTTTGCAAACACAGGGCCTGGTAACTGCTGACTGGGTAAGACCAAAGGGTAGTACAGGAGAGTGAGGGAGAAGCAAAGTCAGACGAGCAAGAAGTCAGAGCAGGCAGCAATCAGAAGTAGTCTGACAAAGCTGGGGTCGGTATGCCAAAGAATTAGGAAATGCATTCAGGAACCTGGAAACAGAGCCTAGGAGAACTTGTTCAGGCAACATCATGTTGTTTTATAGGGAAGGTCATGTGACCAGCAGGTAACAGAACACACCATTAGAGGGGGTGCTGGAGCAGAGGCAGCTCAGGTGGATTTCACATTTCTGCTGGGAGTTGGAGTTAGTCTGTGAAATATTCTGGCCCTCATTCCTGAACAGAGCTGGCTGGAAAGGAGTGAAAGAGAGGTATTACAGACGAGGGCACAGATCCCCTGGTTTTGTGGTAATCTGTGACAGAAGTTAGGGGAGTTTTTTTCTAGTTCCCTGGTGAATAAATTCAACTTTGATTTTGTATTTGTGATTTGCTATTTTACATAAATAAATTCAACAAAATTGGAATAAAACTGCTGTTGATGATAGAATGTATTGGGCACCCTGAAGAGAATCTGTAAAAGACCAATCAATCACCTAAAAGGGCATTTTTTATATTTTCAATGATGTGATTGCAGGATGCCATGTTGCGTTCACACCAAGAAAGCAAACACACAGTATAATTGCATTAATCAAAGCAACCAATCAGATTCCAGCTATCATTCTAATGGCATGAACAATTCAACATGATTGTTTGACAATAGGAACAAATTGCCCTGTTTCTTACGTCAGCCCCAATAAGTCCTAACCCCCCCCCCTTAAATGTAACCAAACATTCTTCAATGCAAAATATACAACTTATGAGAAAGAAAATAAAAACAGCAAACTTTAACTCCCTGCAGTGTAGAAAAATGTGGGAAAAGTGAAGGGAATTATTGTATCTTTACTGTGTCAAATGTACCTTATATCTAAATGGTAGTATCTGTGGTGCATGTAGAACAAGTTCCTTCTCCCACTGAGTGTTAAGCTAAGTATATAATCTGCAGTAAATGGTAAATGTATTCTGGTTGGCAGTCCCCGCTGCTTCCAGTGCATTGTACAGGATGTACAGATTGCGAAAATGCCAGAGTAAATCACATCATTAAAAGGAAAAAAATATATTATCTTGTTCTGACAAACATGAGTTGCAGCTGTAAGATTTAGGAAACTAAAAAACTGAAAGCTATTTAGATGCCAGAATGTAGAAAATAGTACGGAAAGTTTAGTGATTTTCAGTCCATGATCAAAGCCTCATAAACCCTGTGCTTAAGGTCCCCGCTTCAGTTCATTTGTGCAATGTGTGAATCTTTAGTGGCCAAGCTGTATTTAAAGGGTATCTCTATCTTTTTGAAAAAAAAAATGATAGATTTTGATATATATATATATATATATATATATATTATTGTATATATATATATGTCAAAATATGTCTATTAAATCATGAGATTATGTTTCTATATAACAAAGCGGCGAGAACTGATTATGAGCACTTGCCATGAATGTTTAAACTTCTCCTAACACAGGACAAACACCGGCACTCTACCGTTTATTTGCTGTCAGTCACTGTTTAATGCAGTTATGTTTCCCGTCATCATAAAAGGTTTAAAAGTTGAGCAACATGTCAATTTAAATTTTTAGAAAAATTTCACATCAGAAAAAAAAGGATGCCATAAAGGTTTGT
Organism: Pyxicephalus adspersus; assembly: GCF_032062135.1. Lineage (NCBI taxonomy): Eukaryota > Metazoa > Chordata > Amphibia > Anura > Pyxicephalidae > Pyxicephalus > Pyxicephalus adspersus. Next base: position 35,015,223 of record NC_092864.1, on the reverse strand, counting down.
GCTACCCTTCTGCAGCAACTTGAGGTGGAGCCGAACCTTTTTCATAAAGTCATCAATTGGTGCCGAAACTCAGGTCTTCCAGTATCATCCTGAAACAAAACCAATGCACTGGAAACACCTTCATCACCAAGAATTAAAAGGTCCAAATTCAAAGCCCTGCTCGTCATGTTTTGTGACATGAAAGGCATAACTTTGGTAGAATGGGTTCCTGAAGGCACAACGGTGACCCAACATTTTTATAAGGAAGTTCTGACAAAGCTGAGAGAAGGAGTCAGGAAAAGACGGCAGAAGTGTGGGTAAATGGTTTCATTCTTCATCAGGACAATGCTCCTTCTCACACATGATGTGACCGACAAACATCCTCCATATTCACCAGATTTGGCAACTTTTTTCTTAAATGAAATTAGTGATTAAAGGAACACACTTTGAGTCAATGGATGCAGTAAAGAAAAAAACATCAGATATCTTGAAACAGCTGAAACTGTTCTGCTCCACCCCTTCCACCAGACTGCAGATTGTGGGTGCCTAACAGTTCATAAAGATGACCTTTCTACTTCAATCTGTTGGTAAATAATAATTACTGAAGCTTGAAAAAATCAATTATCTTCCTGTATGGAAGAATGGTGCACCAAACTCCCCCAATAATGTATTTTTTCTGCTCGTAACTAACTGCTTTTCCCAACTGTTCTCTATTATAACACAACATCAGGAAATGATTATATGAATATAATAGGAAGACTCCTACTCAGCTACAGGCAGAGGAAAGCGCCAATAAAAATGGCAGCCAATAGGATTTTACTATTATGGTTGCTAAAAGCACAGCAATATATATAAAAGACCATGTCAAATATTTTTCTCACTCCAAAAGTGAAGTTGGACTTTAAATATCAGCTCTGATTTCAGCAAAATTATTTTTTTAATTTCTCTGACAAAGATGTTTTCATCTCTAAATATAACATAATTATAATTCTGTCTTCATTAGTAGGATTGCTACTATTAAGATTAGCTGATATCCTATAGCGGACACCCACATAGCTCGGTCTGTGCCCAGAGTGGTGGGAGGTGTTATGTGATAGTGCCCACCCTCAGGACATCATCATCATCATCATGAATGTTACACAAAATTCCGGAATGTTCTTACCAAATAAATAGAGCCCAGGGTTAACATATTTCTTATTTTTTAAAAAGAGATTCAATCTGCACCTCTGACCCATGCTGCAACGTAACACTGAAACAAAAAATCTATTTTATATAAAAAACAGTTTTACTTACAATAAAGACTCCACTACCATATAATTAGTAAAGAAAATAATAGGTATATATTTTATACCTATATGCTATGTTCAGGTTCTTTATACAGGTTCGCTTTTTAGAATAATTTGTACTCAAACATGAGAACAAATTGTCGTTCCCCAGATCCTTGAAATGTCTTGTTGGTGACCATTAGGATAGTTTGGTCTTTTTAGTGAGACATTCTGGGACTCCGAAGAATAGTCAATTGATAGGTTATTCCAAGATAACTGAAAGTAGTGTTTTCTATGATTCTTCGCAATATGCAGTTTAATATGCAGTTTGTGCAACTTTCTAAGTGAATGACTTAATGGACCTAATTTAATAAAGCTATCAAAGACTGGAGATGATGGACTATCCTCAGTTTACTTGGGTGTTCAAGCAAACTTGTAATGGATCTGGTCCAGCACTGATAACATTTGCTAAGAAATAACTTTAAAGAAGATCACCCAGGTTCACTGATGAAAGTGTATCTTTTCGAGCCTTGAAAAGCTTAACAAATCAGGTGCAATAAGTCAGATGTTTATATTTGGGGTTTTATGGATGGCATTTTTCCAGAAGTTTAATTTAAATAAGCTTTCAATATGGCAAAGTTGGATCCTTTATACCTTAAAAAAGGTCCCCATGCGTGTAACTCTTTTGCTTTTCTATCTCTACTCTTTTACTTTGTAACTTTCTAAATAAACTTTTACTTATCTTATCATAATAAAATACAATACAACTAAAATAAATTAAAACCTAAATATACCTCTCTCCCCAAACAAAACCCAAAAAAGGAAGCTTGCAGCGAGCAGCTAAAAGTAACCACTAAAAGTAAAATTTCCTGACAATATCTCTGTGCATTTTGTTTTTTTTTCCCAGCTTCCAATACAACGACACTAGTGCTGCCCAGTGCTCCTGCTACTGAGGGGCCAAAGTTTTTTAAAAGCCCCCTAGACCTTCTATAGTTGCTGGTTATAGTTCAAAATGCAATGCTTTATTGTTTAAAAACAATTCTCTCAATTGAATCTGCACAAAATTGTAAAAATCTGCAGGTTTTTCCTGCAATCAATGGTAGCAATAAACCAGAACCCACTCGTCAAAAGGAATCATAGAACTGTAAAGAGGATTCACCAAACTTTTTGCAAATGGGGTGAAGGCATAATCCTGGATCAGTGACATTCAGATTGGAGCAAGGAGTCAGAAGTGTGGCTCACCACTGTACATAAGTGAGAGTTGTAGTATGAGAATTAATAATAATTAAAATATTAAAAAATGAAAATTGCAGTGAAAGAATTGATGATTAAAAAAAAAATAGTTGGGCTAATCATGACAAGAATTGGAGCAAGTATAGGACTAACTTTTGGACATAGTCTCAATATGCCAAGGGAAGCAAATTGTGCGTCACATTTAAAAATGTACCAGCCCAATAAAATCAAAATAAAAATCAGTTTTTACTGCACTCCCAAATTGTAATCTAAATATATTTTAATAGTGGCTAGTGTTTGCCAACATCATTCCACCCATGCTTAACCCATCATCCCACTCATGATTAACCCATCATTCCACCCACGCGTAAAATCCCAAACCATCAAGAACCAGCTCTTAGTACAGGATCCACAAGACTAATACCAAATTAAATTCAGATACTTACACTGTATGCATTCAAAAAAAACAAAAACTATTTTTAACTGGAATTAAATAGGAGACACGGTCACTTCAGGTGGTTATCTCCAGGCTAGAGAGACACAAAAACATTTCCTCCCAACACTAAAGAGATTTTCTTAGTCCGTGAAACATTATGAAAGCCGGCTAAGTGATAAAGACTTCACACAGGCTGACCTCTTGCTCTCCATAACGGGAGTAAAGAAGCAATAAAATGATGGAGGGCATGGTTAATGGAGACTCGTGGCAGAGAGAGCATACTGTTTACTCCTCGCTACCTGTACCGCACTCATAAACCCGACACCTCTATATATAGAGCGTTCTGTTTCCACCTTCTGTGCACAAACTGTATCATCATCTGTCGGGCTGATAGAAAGACCCATAAACATGTATATTTTCATTGGCTCCAAATACACTGCAATATTTTACTACAAAATAAAGAAAGAAATTTGCAAGGTTTAGGATTTCTTGGCTAAAATGCGTTTTGCAAAGCCCTGTAGGTTGTTTCCTGACTGTGACGGTGGAGCTGCTGTTCTGAACAGACTTATGAACATACTTCTGCAATAAGTATGAATGCTGCCCCTAAATAGGATTGATATAGTGCCAACATATTACGTAGCACAGATTTTTAGGATTTCTTCTGCTGTTTGAATGCTGCCCCCAAATTGGCAATTTATATAGAAAACCTCCAGAATGTCAAAACTAGGGATGAGTGAGAATGCCTTTGGCATTCTCTCAAACATTTCCTCGAACTTCTGATGGGTCCGCAAAATTTCGGCGAACCGATTTCGCTGACCCATCGGAACTTCCAGGAAATCATTACAGGAGGATTCCCAGGGCTGCATTAATTCATGCAGCCACAGGAATCCTCCTGTGTGCGATCCCCGGGCACTAGAAGTAAATTAACCTCTAGTGCCCGGGGATCGCAGTGGATTCCCAGGGCTGCATTCAATAATGCACTAGAGGTTAAATGGGGACAAGTCTCCTCATTCAAAACCTCTAGTGCTCTCTGAGGAAAGGAAAATCCTGATGACGCTTGAGCCAATCAGAGAGCACCAGAGGTTTTAAATGGGGAGATTTGTCCCCATTTAACGTCTAGTGCCAGGGATTGCAGACTGAGCTGATCAATGAATGCAGCCATATGAGATGCCCGACCAGTGTTATCATGCTTTAAAGATGGGCAGCACAATGGCTTAGAGGTTAGTACTCTGCCCTTTGCAGTGCTATGTCCCAGGTTTTCCTGCAGGTACACCAGTTTCCTTCCACATTCCAAAAACATACAGTTAGGTTAATTGGCTTCCCCCCAAAATTGACCTTGGATTGTATTAAAGACTTATGACTATGGTAGGGACATTAGATTGTGAGTCCCTTTGAGGCACAGTTAGTGACATTACTATGGACTTTGTACAGTGCTGTGTAATATGTCGGTGCCTAATAAATACTGTGTATTAAGAATAATAATATTAAATCTACTATACATTTTTCTTGGTATTGAAGCCTATGTAAGGTCCTTTGTCAGACTTCCTCTGAGCAAATCAATCAAATCAGAGGGCCTAGACCTTCTTACCCTATTCAAAATATTTCAGCTCTTTCTTTCTGTTGTTCTAAAAAAAGTCTGCTGTAAAAGACCAGAAACAATCAGACTACACACACAGCTGAATAAGCCAGAGAAGGCCTAGATCGCTCATTTCTAAGATAAAATAGGAAAGGCCAAAATCATTTATATTTTTCCATTTCTGCATTTAATCCTAGGTGAGGGATCCCACAATGATGTGGGTTGTATGTGTCTTTTGTGGTTTGGTTGCAGATTTGTGGAGCTATTTGCTTTGGAATTCATAATACCTTATGTTCATTTCTTATCACTATGGAATAGATCGTTTTATTTGGCCCTCTTTTATTAGCTTTCATTTGGCTAACATTTCACATGTCACAAGGAAGTGTTAAGCTGGAACTGGCCTATTTCTTTGTCCGTTATGCCTTCAGCACTATTATGATCATCATTATCATTGCTGATGTTCCTCTTCCTTTACATGTTCAGTCTCACACTATTTGTAATGTAGAACTGTCAATTCACAGCTGTGTAGAGTACAACAACCGTGTCTAATAAGGCCACACAACGAGCAATGATGAATTGCATTACTCTCCAACAGTGACAATTATATCTTTAACTAGTCTTCTTCCAGTTTTAGAACCTTTGGCCATATTGATTGATCAGACTAGAAAAATGCAATTCGGGTGTACCTATGTGAGAATTCATTCATTCCAGCACTGAGGAGTGCAGGGTCGGTTTTTACTTTTGGCTCCCCTAGGCCAGACAGCTTGTGCTGCCCCTCCAAAACTAATAATAGCTTTTGACAATGACAGACACAAAACACACCATGGATTTTTTTTTTTTTTTGTGAAAAAAAAAGCAAGAGGGGTGATAGAGGGAGAAAGATCAAGAGAGGTCATAAAGGACAAGGAGAAAGACCAGGAGTGGGCATATAGGACAAGGAGAAAGACCAGGAGTGGGCATAGAGGACAAGGAGAAAGACCAGGAGTGGGCATACAGGAGTGGGCATAGAGGACAAGGAGAAAGACCAGGAGTGGGCATAGAGGACAAGGAGAAAGACCAGGAGTGGGCATAGAGGACAAGGAGAAAGAACAGTAGTGGGCATAGAGGACAAGGAGAAAGACGAGGAGAGGGCATAGAGGGAAGGAGAAAGACCAGGAGAAGGCAAAGAGGGGAGGAGAAAGACCAGGAGTGGGCATAGAGGGGAGGGAGAAAGACCAGGAGAGGGCATAGAGGGGAGAAAAAAGACCAGGAGTGGGCATGGATGACAAGAAGAAAGACCAGAAGAGGGCATAGAGGGGAGGGAGAAAGATCAGGAGAGGACACAGGGTGCAGGGAGAAAGACCACCAGAGGGCATAGAGAAAGAGAGAGAGAAAGATATAGAGGAACAGGAGGAAAACAAATAGAGGAAGAAAGACAGATGGAGGGAAAGGGACGGAGGGAAGGAAAGGGGAGATGGAGGGAGGGAAAGAGGGGGAAATAGATAGATGGAGAGAGAGTGAGAGGAGGGATGTAAGTGCAAAAGAGAGGTGGGGGGGAGAAGAGAGAGGGGGGGAAAGAAAGAGCGGAAAATAGAAAAAGGGTAAAGAGAGGGAGACAGAAAGAAGGAAGACAGGAAGGGAGGGAATGAGGTAAGAGAGAGGGAATGAGGAGGAGGGAGAGGGGAGAGAGAGATTGATTGAAAGAGGACAAAATAAGACAAGGCAGTGAGAGAGGAGAGAGGGTGAGGAAGAGGGAGACAAATAGAGGGGACAAAAGGGGAGAGGAAAAATGGAATGGAGAGGGAAGAGTGATACATTCAATACAAATGTCACCCTGCACAGATTTCTGCACTGTATGTGACCTCAGTATAATCACTTTCATTTGTGCTTTCTGTTACTGCAGACCCAGTTAGCCACCAGAAGCAAATTCCATTTCCACATAGTGATGTTGTAATACCCCCTGCTAGTGGTCATGGTACCCTAGACCAGCAGTCGCCAACCAGTGGTCCATGGTCAGAGAAAATTTTGGTGGTCCGCAGCTCTGGCACATTGTGAGAAATTTGTAGTGTTCAGTGAAATCAGAGTGCCCAATTTCAGTACAGCGGAAGAGCCGGTACCACTGTGCAAGACTAAAAAGAATACTGGAATTTAGTTTTTAACAGGTAAATACTGAATAAATGAAAACCTGGAAAGAAAAAAATACAATCAGTGGAGAGAAAGTTTTTGTTTTTGCAGCTTACATAAACTCAATTTGATTTTAGTTGAGTTGACCCTATATTTATATAATAAAGTTCATAAAGATATTAGATTTTCTGAGCTCCATTGATGCAGAGATGTGAACAGTGAACATGTACTTTATCAAGCGCTATGGAATGTGTCTGCACTTCATTAACATGATAAATAAAACGACCTGGAAAACATACAACACATTTAATGCATTCATAAATGGCATTTAGCATTTGTGTGCAGAGATCATTATAAATAACCTGATTTCCCAAGCAAGCATTTCATGTATTTATAACAACCTATTGATCTTCTTTGTTGATCGCTAAATAATTCAGCTTTAAATAAGAGAGGACACACGCATGTTCTCTGATACAACACATCTCATTATCAACCCAAAGATCAATCAGGAGTGTGTTGTGTGAATGTTCATTTAAGCAACGCTGACCTTAAATTCTGTCAAACGTGCAACATCACACATACTTTACATTCTACACATGGATGTGGAAGCCAACGCAGGAAGCCATCAAGTCACAAAGATCAACAAAAGCCAATGTGGATATCAGAAGGGGAACTGATCCCCAACATAATGAAGCCATTCATCAAGTAGATTGGATGGCTTCTGACACAGATCACTCTAAGGTTGAATTAGAAGTTACATTTTGGACACCTGCTTGGAGCTCCTGCAACCACCACGTCTGACCAGAGGGATCTATGTTTAGTTATGACATAGACCAATCAGGGTCTAACAATCTTTATTCTGGCCTATGGTCTAATGCAGGAGCTTAAAAAATATGTCTGGGCAAAAAAGCAGAACATGCAGAAAATCGTTGCAATAAATGCACATTTATCCCTGTTGACCATGAAAAATTTGGCAAGTACAAAATACCTCCTGAGTTCCCCTAATCTCCTCCCATTTATGTTATGGGAATGAGAAGGGAAAAAGGTGTTCTGTAGCTTAACAGTAAAACCCAATCATAGACCGACAACAGTGCTTAGGGGTTCAATGTAACAGTACAATCATGTGTCAAAGTTCATAGCTATGGTTGGTTTACAAAGCAAGAATTTCCATACCTCAACCTTACATGCCGACCACTCTCCAAGTTTCCAGACATAGCAGGGTAAAACTAGGCAGCCCTTGTGCTGGGTGAGTTGGATCGGGCAGGGTCTTCCATCTCCTTCGGCTTGCATTATGATGCGTCGAGAACGTGTCTGCTGACCTACAAGACAAATGCAATGCTTAGATCAGCCCTTTCTGTGAGCATTGGGGTTAGGGTGAACAATAGGGAAATCCGAGGATCCAAGTGACCAAAACACAGAAATACATCAATACATGATTAAAAACTTTTGCTAACAAATACCAAATGACTTTTAGGAAATCTATTCCTGATATGCTGTATCACCCAGCTTCACTGATGGAAGTGTATCCTCTCCAGCTTTTGCGAGCTTTAATAAATCTGGCCTAATGTATCAATGCATCATTTTTAACGCAGCCATAATTAATTCCCTCTCTCTCTCTCTTTCTCTCTCTCTCTCTCTCTCTCTCTATATATATATATATATATATATATATATATATATATATATACAAATATATATATATATATATATATATATATATATATATATATATATATATATATATATACACACAAGACATGAGAGAAAAATGCAGATCCAACAAATTACTAATATTTGGCTACATCAAACTACATGTATAATCAAAATAGTAATTGATATAGAAATGATCTTTTTCTTTTAAGGTCACTTGTATATGTAATTAACTGTGATCACAGTGCTTGCACTGTGCAGGGTTGGGGACAATTGCTTGTGGGGCATTTAAGGGACCAATAAGTCTAAATAAAAACTTGACATAATAAATATTTTTTTATATACAAATTGATATATATATATATATATATATATAATATTAATTCAATTACATATGGAAATTAGATTCTTAATGTATATGATAGAGATATTCCATGTCACTGGGAGTTCAGTTACTGGGTAAATAGAAATCATAATACGATAACTGCAAATGTAACTCTGCAGTAAATAGAAAAATTAAGAATTGCTAGTAATGTGCTATTAGTGATGGCTTTTTTTATATTACACTGAATGACTGCCACCTATTGACAGGCAGAGGGATGCGGACTCTCAGAAGCAGCATACAGAGCCAATCATCATCTGTGCTGCAAGCAGGAGGGAAATGAAGGGATCCATCATTCTTAGCAATGCATTTTGTCATGCAAACATGACAACCCAAAGCAGTACAGGAAAATAAATAATGCATATATTAAAAAGAATATTGCAATTCCCTGGAGGAACTAACTGCAGAAAACATCGAGTTTGAAGCTTCTTTTTTTTTTATTGCTAATCCTTTTATTATATTTTACTAGTTGGAGTTCTGCAGAGGAGGGTATTGATGTGATGACATCAGCGTCTCTCATATGCTGTGAATTAAGGGAAATATGGTGTCACCCCTGACGGACAGGACTATAGCACTCTGCAATCACATTGTTCAATCTGCTGGTTTGCATGATACTGGGTGTAATTCAACCCACATAACTAGGAACATCTTGTGGTGAAGATGAGTTATTGCAGGGGACATTTTCAGACTGAAGGTTTATACTAATGCCCGATCTGCTTTATTTTTTATATACTTTCTGGGATATTATTTTAACAAATTAAAAGGTAACTCAGAGTTGGGCTTTAAATTTCCTCCTAGAACAAAAAAATTATTTTGTTACCTCATAATGGATACAACAGCTACAAGCTATTTTATATTATTAAGGTGACAAATGAGCTTATCTTCGCTCAGTAAGGTATTCCAGTATTGAGATGAAAGCACAAATGTAATGTGAGCGCCACTGACAGACACATTTCCTGGTACTTTTCTCGGTAGGATATGGGCTGTAATTATTGAATAAATTATCTATAATTTCAGCTCAGCACACCTTACCGATTCCTCTCTCTCTCCTCATTTATGGCATGTTAATATTCTTGACAGGTCACGCGGAGAGCAATACAATCACAGTCACCTCGGAGAGTGTCTTCCTGGCCTTTGAAGAGATGTTTTGTAATAAATGAATCATTGATTTGCCACAACATCCACCTATTGTTACAGCTCAACCTCATTACAGATTCACTTTCCTAACAGTGAAGATTACTGCACTGCTCTTCCGGAAAACCACCAAGGAAATGGCACTATGACCGTGAAAGAGGTTTTTTTTTTCCTCTGCTTACTGAAGGATGCTAGGAGGGAAATGTAAATCAGAAAATGGATGCATATTTTATTATACTCAATGACAATTGTGTTGAATGGCAAACAAAAAAAAAACTTTCAGTAAAGTTTCTATAAGAAAAATGGTATAATTTATTGGGACAATTAAATGCCCAGGCTACCTCGGTTACAAAAAGTCATTTTTGAATGGAATACCCACCTTCAATTCGAATCTGTCCCCTGCTCCTACAGAACACTCTTTTTGCCACAAAGGGGGCAATAGGTTGAATGACACTTTCTTCATTCAACATAGAAGACAGAAGACGCACTTTGTGGACGATATGGACCGGACTATATGGACAGTGCCATTCACTTATTATGTAAAGGTGTAGATAGTGGCGCCTATGCCATCACATCAGTGCCACCCACTGAATCATTGAGGACCACTCACCACTGAGTAAAGCCTAAAAAGTAGAAGGCTGCTGTGGCATCATGTGACTGGCCTGAAGAATACATTAAAAGTATAGAAACAGCATAAAATTGCTCAGTGAGGTTTGGGGAAGGAAACACTTTGTTACAGGAGAGGTGAGCTCAGATTTGGGATTTAATGGTTCTGTAATATAACAAATGTGATCTGAAGAGAGTAATTCCTAAGCAAATGGATAATAATACTCACCAGAAAGTAGATCTTTTATATGTATTAGGCAAATGTAGCTGTCCCATGCACATGGAGGAATAAAGATGTATTCAAAACGCACTTTGGACATACCTTGTAGCGTCATACAGCCTTTGAGATGGGTAAAGCTGAATTGGCTATCAGTCTGATGAATAAAGTCTGCAGTGTTTGCAAACTTCATTAATAAATACAGTAAGTTGTACAAATTGCGTTGCAATATTTTTAATCTGGTATTTTTAAAAACAGGAAAATATTAAAGAATATTTTAAGCCATACTTTTTTGTTTTGAATTTAAAGGTTAAACCCCCCCAGAATGTTAAATTAATCCATTGACAAACTTTACTTCCTGCTGTGTTTTCAGGACAAGATGTCAAAATAAATGTATCCAAAAAAATGGGGGTTTATTAATTTCATCCTGTGATATATAAACATTTGTTTTTAGGTATCATGAGTTATATGTAAGAGATAAACACTTTGAACATTGTGCTTTCATAAAGACTTTTTTAGGTTGTCTCACAGTAAATGTGTTACTGCAGGTCATACTCTGGCGCACCATGAGATGTAAGTGTAACAATGTAATAAAAACAGATCAAAGTCTCCAATCTGTCGCCTGGTAACTTCTGAGAACAATCAGAAAGTTGAGATGACCTTGGCTAGAACTGAACTGAAGTGTTCCCAGTAGCTAATCATTTTTGCCTAATATGAGGAGAGAAGCTTTTGTCGAATCACACATTTTTGCATTATTCCTGAGAGGAAATCTCAGCAAACATGATAAATATGTTTCCCAGACATTTTATTTTCAGAGTTTAGCTAGTTGTGGAACACACAAACTCGCCATGATCATGCAGAGTTGAGTCACGTATTGTAATTATTACTATCTGCTTTATAAACAATGGGAATGAGATGAAGAGCCCAAAAGTATATAGAAATAACAAACTAATTAAGGGCACATGGATAATGATACTGATGGAGGCATCTGTGATTGTTTTTACCTTGTTTTGAAATCTATATAAATCACCAATGACCCTTCGGAAGGTAAAGTATGAATGAAAAAGAGAGGGGGAGAAAGAAAGAAAAAAAAGGAAGGTGTATGAGAAAGTGAAAAGGGGAGGAACAATGAAAATATTAGAAAATGAGATTAGCAAGAATCAATGAGAGAGAAGGGTGTAGAATACAGGCATGAGAAAAAATGGAAAAGGAGAGAAGGGGGAAAAGAAAGGGGCAAACGAGATGGAAATGAAAGGAAAAGGTGAAGGGTTATAAGGAAGGGAAGGGAAAAAGAAAGTGAAAGGGGAAGGGAAGATAAGGGGAAAAAAATTTAAAGTGTAAAGGAAAGGAAAAGGAAGTTGAAAGAGATAAAAATTGGGAAAGGGTAAAAGGAAAAAAGAAAATAAATGGGAAAAAGAAATGGAAATAAAAGGGGGAAAGGTAAAGAGAAGGGCAAAGGCAAAGGAAAGTAAATGGGAAAGAGGGAAAGTAGAATGAAAAGGCAAAAGGAAAGGGAAAAGAGAAAAGGGAAGGAGAAAGGGAAAAATGAAAGAGAAGGGCAAAGGAAAATGGAAAGGAAAAAAGAAAAAGGGAGGGGGGGGAGTGAAAGGGAATGGGAAAAGAAGAGGAAATAGGAATTGAAAGAGGAAATGGCAAAAAGGTGAGAAAAAGCAGAAAGTAGAAAAAGAAGGGAAAAAGAAGGGGGGAAGAGAAAGCAGAAGGGTAAAAGATAGTTTAATTGACTCTCGGGATGAATTTAGATGTGTCCACTGGCAGAGGCCCAAACACTGCTTCTACTGTATTTAATACAGACAAACTATCTGTCACACTGTCAAAGATTAGGGGTGCACAGGGTCCTCCAAAAGAGCAAATGTTCAACCTGCTGCCCTCTAGACAATTTGTTCAATCATTCACACGAAGAAGTGGTGGAGATTTTTTAAACTAGCAATAAGGTAACTTTACATGGCTAAATTTGTTCACCATTTTGATTTCTAAAAAACACATATGTAACACATTCACTTTTAACTGAAGAATTGTGACTGAGTATCTTGATTCTCAACTGCAAGAAAAACTGTGATACATTGATACTGGGATACATTACAGGTCACAAACCTCTGGAGATCATAGATTATGTGACACTAACCTCCAGTTCCACATGACCTCGAACAAGAAGACCAAGCTGACCAGTCGGAGACGTGGCAATCAATTGTGCATTCCACGAGGCAGCGAAGAGTCATCTTTTCAGGCTTCTTCAACCCTAGCTATAGGGTGAGAAAACAAGTTGAACAAAATTATATTCTGAAATTTAAAAAAAATAAGCACAAGAGCTAAAGATGTCATTTTCATTATTTACCAGTTTGCAAAACATTTTATTCACTTTAAATCTGTGCTTTGCCCATCCAGACTGGATTAACAGGTTTACATTAGCTATATACACCCCCTTCATATACTGTAAAAGAAAGAGAAATGAAGTGGAAAGGAAAGAGAAACACAAAAAAAAAATGGAATAGGAAAGGAAAAGGAAATTGGAAGCGGAAATAAAAGGTATATAGAAAACGGCAAAAAAAGAGAAAAGGAAATGCAGAGGTAAAGGAAAGAGAGAGAGAGAAAGGCAACGGGAAAATGGGACAAAGTGCAAAGGAAAGGGGACATGTAAAAAGAAAAAGGAAAATGAAGAGAGAAAGAGGAAGGGGAAAGAAGAATGAAAAGGGGAATGGGGAAGGAATGGAAAGGAGAGGCAAAGAAGAAAGAGAAGGGCAAAGGAAAGAGAAAAGAAAAAAGGAAATAAGGAAATAGAAAAAAAGGGAAAATGGCGTTTTCCACCCGATGGAAGCAAAAAGGAATTATTTGGTACTTTTGCAAATGAAGGAGAAGGCCAATCAAGGACTCTATATACCAATGAAAGTTACAACTTCCACAGTACAGTTTCAGTTCACTATACTTTTGCCAATAGTGGCTAAATGGAGCAGTGGAGGAACAAAATTTAGTAAGCAAATGTTGCTGGGGAACATTGGAATGCTGTTTTACTTTGCATTAGAAAATGACTGATTTTAAGGCTAACACCACATGCTAGGCTAGTTGTTTTAAAATCACACAGTTATGCCACTAAAATCTCATGCAGTCCTTGCAATCATTCTTTCACATTAACTACGATGAAAGCTGCTAAGAAAGTTTCAGCTGCACAAAATAGCAGGATTTTAAAAAGAGGATTACGACTCTGCATTAAAGTGGACTGAAAAAACCATTATAAGCCTAAACCAATGTACGACCTCCTCCTTCTCCATCTACAACCTTAGAAATAACCTCTCCTGTATAAACATGAATGGAGAAAGAGATAAACATAAAACGCTCAACAACCACCCATTTATAGAATCCTTTTGCCATTAGGAAATAATCCCTTAACATTAACCTTTCAGTTATTGCTACAGACCCTCCTGCACTCATGTTAAATGATGATCTTGTCTCAAGGGATTTTTTCAAAATGGTAAAAATATTTTAGCCCTAATGTTAAACTCATTACTAATATAACTAAGACTGAATGGGTGTTTTTTACTAAAGGACTATGAGCTATTCACATAGAAAAGTTTATTATCCTCATTGCAAGAGTTATTTCACTTAATTTGATTCAAGTTTGATTCTAATTAGCTAAGCTACTGCACTGCATTGTCATTTCTAATATGGGTATACAATCAGGTTATAGTGTGCTTTTTGCCATAGGGTATCTGCTTACCCTCTATTATTATTATTATTACACAGTAAATATATAGCACCATCATATTACGCAGCACTGTACAAAGTCCATAGTCGTAATACTACTGTCCCTCAAAGGGGCTCACAATCTAATGTCCCTACATCAGTCATATGTCATATATGTAACCCCTGAGCCACCGTGCTGCCCTTTCCACTTTCCATGCTCCCTTTTCTGGTTCTTTTAGGCATGTGTCTACTGTGCAAAATGGCCAAAATGGTATTTGGTCAGGCAATATCATGTGGGCTTAGAAGAGATCAGTGATGCTTCAAAGGCATAATCACAAGAATGTTGGCATCATTTGGAAGACACAGAACTGAAAGTGCCAAAATTGAAGCTCCTGTTATCCTCTCCTGTTTGACCTGTGTTTTTTGAAGGCCAAGTTAATAAAGTTTTGCTGATTTGGGGGGGGAGTGTAGTGTTTCTGAAAACTGATTTGGATCCCAAGGACAATGATTTATGCCATAGAGCTTCAATGAAGGTGTTCAAGTGCTGTTTTCCTGTTCTTGTTTTTTAGAAGCTTAGCAAGCAATAAAGGTGAAAATGGCCAACCCCTAAAAATGGTAATATTATTGGCCTCTAGAAGGTCGTGTATAACCATAATTAGAAGACCACTCAGAACTACCTTCTGGATAAAAGCTAATAATACAATGTGATCCTAAATGTATTCTGCGTTGATACTCTTTGAACTTTTATTTTCAGGCCTCACTTTTCAGGCCTCCTCACACCCATAAACCAGGCCTGAGGGTGAATCGCATCACATAGGGTCTCACTCACAGTTGCCTATAGAGAATGAACTGGAGCAGTATTATGTGGTTCATTAACGCCCCCTACCACCCACTGGAAAATGATGAAATGCTTGGTAAATAAGGGCCCTTTCAGACTTGCAGTGGACAACACATAGTTGGCAGCTCCCGGGCACACAACAAACTGTTGCTGTGCACCCAGGAATGGCAAACCCCGCTGCAGGTAAACTGGTTTGCACATGGTTATGGCTGCAGTTCCTTCAAAAAGCAACCACACAGCCAAGAGCTACTTGTCACTGAACTGGGCCATGATCCCTCACAACTGTGTGCACAAAATAATTCCCAATTTCACTCATTCACATCAATAGGAGCAGTCGAGACCTTGGTCAAACCTGCAGCAGAACACTTCGGTCAACCATGGATCTAAAATGGCCCTATGCACAGGGGTGTGAGTAGATGCACCTACTACTGCACCTCACACCTGTGGTGTGAGTAGCTGTTCCCATAGCTGGTCTGAAAAAGCCCCAACTTTTGATAGTTGACTCAAGGATCGCCCAAAACTTAACAGTACATCATATGGATTGTCAAATATTTGGTGGAATTCGGTCCATTAGATCTGTAGGAGCCTGTTGGACATTACAATCTAAAACCATTGACATTACCAATACTATTGATATATTTTTGACTCTATAGAAATTTAAGGAATAATTTATATAGATGGATCCAGCACATTGTTTGCCAGCTCTGCATTTTCATAATTCCATTGGACATCATAGTGTGCTTAGATGGCTCTGCCTTTATGGTACATTTGGCAGGTCATCTCTGTTAGCTTTATTTATATCATAGCTATACATCTCTGGAGCATCACCAACCCCAGACAACTTGCATAATGTTAACAAACATTTATTACATGAAGACCTTTCTGCTTTGATTTTGTTTATTACTGCAGAGGCCTTGAAGGGGATGTCATTTTTGATTTTTTTTGGAAAAAACATACACTTATCCTAAGTTCTAAGAGATGTTTCCTGTGGAAAAGACTAAGCCAGCGTCAGAAAAGCAGCTTCATGTTGATTGCCGTTATTCCATATTCTTTTTATTCAATAAAAAAAATAAAAGCTGCAAAGTGAACTAAGCGCAGTCATGCTGATCACAGCACAGCCAGAGGTTAAGAGAGTGTGCCCATACCACGTCTGTGTCCTCAACTTTACCTGCTCACAAAAGGACATTTTCACAGATTTTCCATCGCTGCGGGTGCAGTCTAAAAGCCGAGTTTTTATTCCTTCCCCGCACACAGCCTTTTCACCGAGTTGACAGGCGCTCCACTCTGCAACGAGCAACAAAACCCATTTAGACAGGGGGAGCGCAGTATATAATTCCTATTTACTGCATCGTTGACCCCTTAAGTGCCACTTGAGCTTGAAATAATTTACAACGCCAGGGTGTAGTTCTTGAACAATGATCTTGGCTGCTTTAGGAACAGACAAGAATAGGGTTAAAAAAGATAATGGGCCAGCCTGAAAAGAAGAATAATGCTACTGTGTTAAGTTGGAAGTGATAGTATAAAGAAAATCAAAATATGTAACCAAACAGCAGCAACTTTCCTTGCAGTGATAGCACGGCCAACATGAAAAAGATCTTCAATATTGGTAATTGACGATTAGAGTTATGAAGGCTAAGAACAGGGAATTAACCAATAATTATATTAGGGTGCCTTCTCTTATTACATTGTAATACTTTGATGTGTTCTGCAATTAAAATAAAAAAAATTATTAAAATATATTTTTACATTTTTACACTGGGAGAGGTAGGGGCATCATTCTAAGACAGCTAGGTCTTTACTACCAATAGGTCATGTTTACATGAGCATAAAAATTTAAAGAGTTATGATCTCATCAGTGTGCTGCTTTTCTATTGCTGAATCCCAGATTTGGGGTATACAAGTATTGATGTTTAACTAGTATGCAATACTATTTAAAATACTACTGAAAATCACTGGAACAGCGACAGAGACAAGTTTTGGACACAACAGGCTTCTCTCAGGGGATCAGGAAAAGGCCTAAAAAACAAATTACTATCATTTAGGAAACAGGAAGGTAATCAGTTACCACATATTTCAGACCCCTGTTGTAAAACTGCATGATTTGCTGCTCCTGGGTGCTGAGCAAACTCCTGCTGTGCAACCAAGAATGTCAATCTGCATTTCAGGCAATGCATTTGCATTTTGCTGTGGCACAAATCCTTAAACAACCATGTGGCCTAAAGTGTCACTTTGCAGTTACGTTCAAAAAATGGTTCTAAACTGACCCTTTCCACTTAAATTGGAGAGGTTGGGACTGCAATTGAAGTAGTGAAAGACCGTTGTGGCCCATTGCAGGTCTAAAACGGCCCCAAATCTTGCTGAAAAAAGGTAGAAGCTTTGCTTATTCTATTTAAATAATAAAGTGTATGAATAGCCAAATCTTTTGTGTGGCCACAGATGTGAAGTTTGTAGCAAAAAAAGTGTTCCTCTGTGTTGTGTCAGAAAGTTGGCAGTCTTACCATAGGAAAGTCATGGTGTACCCAGACAGATGGAACTCAGGAAATCACAGGCAACCTCACAGCTGTTACTGAACTACATGTTCCAGCACGTACTGCAAGCTGGAGATATTTTTACCTATCATCATCACAGTGGATGGTAATGGATGGGAGAGTACCCATAATTAAACAATTACTTCAATTTTGACTAAATTAATTACATTTTATCGTTATATAATTAAATTATAGCAATTTGCATTTTAATTAAACGTCTGTGTTACATTGTAAGATGCAAAAAAAAAAAAAGGAAAGCATTGCAAACATTGAATATTGAAACTGCTTCATAATACCAGACTAATAAGCTGTCATTAGGAAGCTGTCGGGCTCATAGAATGCTTCCTTTTACTGAATAGTAGATTAGATTTCATGATTAAAGGACCAGTAAACTATAAATGTAAAGCCCAACTCTAGTCAAACGTCCTTATTATTGTTTGGATAGAGAGGAACAACGGGTTCTCCATGCTTTCTTTTTTCTTTTTGCTATTTGTGTCTCTATTGGGGAGATTTTCCTTCATTATCAAACAGAAGAGAAAATATGTAAAATTTCTACAGATATTTCTCTATATATACAGTATTCATAAACACATTTTCTGTAGCGTGGTGAAGGGTTAGACCTTTTGAAAACAATTCCCCTCTTCAAGGTCATGCCTATAAATGCCACAGAGGTTATACTTCCTTTGGAGTGAACCTGAGGTTGCCCCAAAAAGTGAAGGCAGTTTGTGCTGCCTGCGGGTACACGTATTAGCTTAAAAATTAATCTCTTAGTTCCTGTGGGACCCCCTTGACTCTAAGCCAAGACCCGAGTTTCAACCTCTTTCAAAGTTAAAATGAACCCTCATCTTCCTTCCTTACATTACCATTGACTCTGTATCTCTCTCAAATGCCACTACATCTACTGCCTAAAGAGAGGTAAAAAAAAGTACTATATATCGAGAGGAGCTATATTTTGGGAAGCCCAAGTAGGTTCTCTAGTGGATCAAGGCTTTAGGCACTGCTGTGCCCTTAAACACTTTTAAGGTCCATTAGGTTAGAATCAACATAATTTTCTCAAGACCCCAAAGAAAGATGCAGGTGGGGTGACCTTCAGTACATGCCAGAGCCATGCAACAGTACTATACTTGGCTTAACAGCAAATGATTTCAATGTTCTTCAACAGAGTTGTGGAGACAAAGACCATCTTTATAATCAGGACCTCCAAAGTCTAAAAACTAACATTTACATTGTGGCTATTTAATTATATGTCAGTGATTGAGAATAGTTATCTATGGTTATTTAAAGATATATAAAATGGGCAAACATTTGTGGACACATGACCGAAAAGTTACTATATGACCAATTGTATGTGGACCTTCCCAAATGTACTAGAAATGTAATATACAAATACGTTTTAGACAACTATATTTCCAATTTTATGGCAACAATTTTGGAAAGGCTCTTTGTTCTACCATAACTGTCTAGAACCAGTGGTGAGTTTGGTATGAGGGAACACAAGTGGCCTTCACAGAGCTCCAATTGTAATGCTCCTGACCACCAATGGAGCAAATTTCAATGCCAATGGCAAGCCAGATCCTCTATTCCAACATTAGCACCTGACATCACAAATGCGCTTTTGGCTAAATGGACCCAAATTAACACAGACATGATCCAAAATCCTTTCTAGAAGCTTTCCAACCCTAAAATTGGCAACAACTCCATATCATTGCCCATAGTTTTGGAAATGGATAACAAGAAAGTACATCTTGGTGTGATGGTCAGGTGTCCATTACCTCTGGCCAAATAGTGTCCACAAATCCCAACATTCCTTGTCTATATTCTTGTAGAGCAATCAAGAATGCAGATTGCTGCAAATAATGCAGGATTACAACTGTCAATTTTTATAGTGAAAGTTTTTTTTATGATATGAAAGATTATTAATGTGTCATGAACAATATGTAATGATGCGTGTATTATGTATATTTATGGGTATTAGGAGATGTGCAATTAATAATTCTTTTCAAGCTGCATCATTAAACTGGGTAATGACTATGCCAATTGTAAAACTTATACTGTTTTTTTACAGGTTGAATACATAAAGTACAAAGTACATTGATACGGGCAGTTAAGTGTCACACCACTGACTACGATGGGTACTGGGGATAAAAAAATAGGCAATATCTGCTTTTTCTAAAATATATTAAAGGCAAAACCTCAAATGAAGCCACAGATAAAAGATAAACTCAACAAGATTCTAAAACCCAAAAGTTTTTGGCTTGGCATACAGTTAAAAGTCAGAAGTTGTAGAGACTATTTAGGGCCAAGTGAAAGAGTCTCCTGCTATCACACCCTCTGATCCTCTTATATTTTTTTGGGAGGTTCTCCTTCTGCAGTCAAAGCTGCCACAAAAGACCCAATGTAAACTCTGTGTTGGATCAGATGACAGAGTCAGTGATGTCACTTTTTTTTGTCATGTGACAGTTTTGGAAATTGGCTGCTTAGACCCAAGCACTGCACCACAGGAAAAGGTCACATGTTTCCCCATACTCAAATAGCACTGGGTGTTGTAGTGCGGTGATAGAGTAAGGAGTGTTGTGGGAGTACTGAGAAGGCAAATATATAAAATAGTCAAAATCTAACATACCAGCCCAGGCACGTTACTTAATACCTGTCTGATGCTGCTAGGTTAACAACAGCTCAAGGTGACCTCTTTGATATTGTAGTTGTTTCCTATTACAACATTCCTAGGTTAATTGTTTTACCCAAGCAATTTAGATACCTTTTAATTTACAAATATTGTGTACAAACCCATCCACTGAAACATATAAACTTCCCGCAGATAGCATCCTGAGATGGAATCTGATTCGGAACTCTGGTGCTACAAAGATAACATGCTAACCCTGCAGCTACAAATTGCCCTAAAATGCTGACCTTTAAAAAAGTATAAAGATTTGGTTACCTGCGTGCTGCGAGGATCTGCATACGTATGCATAAGTACTATACTGCTGGCAGCTCAGATCATTACACAATTTTATTTCACTTAATAAATCCTGCCCCATTTCCAAACCAGCAACAGAACTTTCTTTTTTTTTCAGTATATGAGAACTAGAATAAAATGGATGAATATTTAATGGGTACATTAAAATGTGAGCCACCCTGGCAGGTACAGCAAGTCTCCCAGGGAAATCATTAGGCCTTCTTAGAGCGGATTAGAATGACCGGGAGGTGCGTTGGTACCTGTGACATTATAGTGATAGTGAAAGCAGTTAGTGTTCAGGACTCACGGCTCAGTCTCAGAAGCCTCAGGACACGTCTTCCCATTTGCGGGAATCCTCAGAGGAAATCTTGTCCTTGACCGCACCAGGAAAGAGTCGCACGACTGAGGGGAAAAAACAGAAAACAAACGTTAAAAGACCTAATACCACGGATAGCACATTCGGTGCTAACTGCACTCAGCTTCAGCATTGTGGCTGGATAAAAGGACATATTAGGCTTCATTTAAAAGGGAATGTCTTTTTCCCTTTATGTCCGCATTATTTTTCCTGTCTTAGTGTCACCCATACAAGAAATGAGAAGTACGACTGTCACCCACAGAGGAGTGCATGGACAGGAATAATAAATAAAATATATTATTAATAAAAATTAAAAATTATTTATAAAATAAAAATATTGGGGTTGATTTACTAAAGGAATTTAGGCTGTTCACTTACCAAGATGAATTATTCCTTTGCAAGGAATTATACATTTAGCTTAGTGAATGTGGTGAAAGTTCACTAGCAAAGAATACCAAATCATATGCAAGGACAACATTAAAAAACTGAATTCTTGCTTGCACATGAATGGATGTTTGAAGTCAGCAGAGCATTATCTCAAGTAAAATAGACCCAAAGCCTGATTGCCACTTTAAGATTATCTGTTAGCATCACAGCAGGCTATGATAGGGATCAGTGGTGCTTGTGTTAAACACCCAAATTGCCACTTTTGCAATTTCATGTACTAGTAAGCAGCTGCAAGAAGTAATATCCACTAGATAAGACTGAAAAATGTGGTGATCAGTACTTCAAAAAAGTGAATAAAATGTTTGATCATCAAATTAGGGTAATTAGGGTGTGGCCATGAATTAACATAAAATCAGCACATTAGGGCTGAAAGTCCAAGGAAGATTTGAAATTAATAATTATTGCATTTTTAAAAATGTCATACATTCAGTAAAGAGGTCTACATCCTTCTCAAATAGTTTATCGGCAATGTCAGTGTGTCCATATGCTAACTCCAATATATATTGCCTTGGGCATAGGATTACAATACTATCTTGCTCCTGTCAATATTTCAGTATCTCTCTTTCATTGGCAGTTCTCTATGGACTCCTAATTCCTTTACTCAGCTCATAACAGCAGCCCAAATCAGGCCATTCAATGAATTCATATGGCTTCTTTCACACTCTTAGTTCCACACAGCCTGGTAAGTGGCCCCTAAAAACATAGGAAACTGCTACTATATGTCTAGGAGTGGCAAACTACACAGCAGGTTAATTTGCAGATGTTATTCTTGATTTGCATTTGTGGTGCAGTTCTTCCTCCCCAGGAGAAAAAGCAACCGGATGGCCAGAATCGACATGTTGTTTCCAGGAACTGCACCACAAACCCACCACAAAATAACCACAAACGTGCACAAAATAGCAAAAAACAGCTACCATCTACTTGAATAGGAGCAGTTGTGAGCATGGTTGAGTCTGTGGTGCAATGCTACACTCACCTGTAGTCTGTAATAGCCCTTACTGACACTACTTAAACAAAAAAAAAAATTATTGTAATAATACAATAATAATATTACTTGCAACAGTACCTATTTATTATCAATACAGGTTCAGTACCATGGACAGCACAAGACTCAAGAGCAACGTTTTAATGTATTGCAGTTTATTAGACCTTATGCCTAAGATGTGGTGGCTTAATGGTTGCATTAGTTAAATATATAAATATATATATATGTTTTAAACCTTACTGTATCTATATAGGAGACGTGTTGTCTCTCCTAAACAGGAAATCTTGAAATCTATTGAATTCCTAGATAATCTATTGAACTTTCTATGGTGAGCTAAGAACTTTGAACTGAAGGAAGTAAGGGGACCACAGAGTTAAATTCTGGCTTTTACAGCAACTGCAATAATTTACATATCATTTGAGCTGCCTATATGTCACGATCTACAGATCACTTTGACATGCTATTTTTTTTATTGAAACTAACCCCTGCTGATATTTTTTCAACACATGCTCATTTTAAATCAGATTTATGCCAAATTTACTTGGCATGAATGGGAAATTTGCTAGCAGCATTATTTTTACGTTGCTTTACCATGAAATTAATCAATGCAAAAAATGTAAATGTAAAAAATGTAAGACATCAAAAAACAACAGGCAACCTCCTGCAAGAACAGTTTTACCACACTCCCCAATAAACTTAAAAATCTTTTTAACAAAAGTCTCAATAGACTTTTTTATTTTTAAAAAAGATCAAACAGGTATCACTTTTGCCAACAGGTTTTCTTTTTCTTAAAGGTTACTCAGCAATGCAGCTGAAATGACAGTGAAATCAGAAATTCCTAGGTAAAGTTCACTTAAACATAAAGTCATGGCCAGAAGGACAGCAATCACATAATCACATAGAGGTAATGTGCACTTTCAGGTTTCCAAAGCGCACAGGATGTGAATTTAATCACTTATATTCCCTGTTCTATACTTGACTGAAGCACTGTCATGCCAGGGATTGAAGAATAATACAAAGAGCCATTCAAAGAAAAAAAAGAAAGCAGTAGAAGAAGGGGCAAGCAATTACATTTTACATCAAATATTGGACTGATTCTAAGATAATTTCACTCATTTTGTATGATAATTGGCATTGTGCCATTGTTCCAGTGGTGAAAGTCCCTTTTAAGAAGATGCAGCTCCTCCATAATGACATTAAAACTTCCCAAACCTCCCCTACACCCCAACAGATTCCCCTTATATAGAACACATACACACACACACATATATATATATATATATATATATATATATACATGCAGTGGTACCTCGGTATAAGTCCGCTTTGGAATAAGTCCAACTTGGTATAAGTCCTGTTTGGACACAAAAAATCTTGCTTGGTATACAACCTTTGTGCTAGAACTTGTATGGGTAAAAATGAGTCATAACACCCCACGCTACCCTTATTTACCTGTCTCGAGACAAAGCCATGACTGCCCACGAGTGTCAGTACGCCAGTTACTACCATTCAGTGAACAACCCGCGCTATAACTCTCTGTGAATTACATAACATCTCCTCCTCCTTAGCACCATCCTAGTAGGCACTCGGCTCTTCTCAGCAAGGTAAAGTAAGGTTATATTTTCATTTATTTCATCTAAATGCTTTTTGTATTTATGTATCCACACATATGTGGATTCTAAAGGTAAAAGAATGAACACATAAATGCAAGAGGCAGAACATCCCAATTAAGTCTCAAATTTCTAAAGAAGCATGTAAAACCTTTAAAATGCAATTGCTTCAGTGAGGTTACTTATGTCATGGCAACTTAGGGTCCCAGGCTAGACTACAACAGATATAGAAAAGATCACCATATCATTTGTGAATTAGTTCAAAATGAATTGTCTGACAGCAACAAAGACAATGGGTCTGTTTTATTAAAGCTCCACAAGGCTGGAGAAGATTATTATGGGAGAGTCAGCAAACCTGGAATGGATCTGGTCCAGGATTGAAAATATTTGCCAACTAATAACAAATGATTTTCAAAAAGTCAATTCCAGGTTTTACAGATCACCCTGATTCTCCCATGATAGTCTACCTTCACCAGTCCTAGATAACTTAAATACATGTAGCCATTCAAGTGTTACTCTGAAGAAGGGAGAGTGCTTTTAGCCTCAAAAACTGGTTATGTATATTAGTTGCTGTTGAACTATAAATAGTGGACTCCTTCACAAGTATTTCAGGTACCTTTCTATAGCTGTTTGGTGGGGTCTAACCTGAGTATTACGTGCCATTACGTGTTAAGTAACCTCAGCAGAGCTATTGTTTTGTGAAGATTGTACAAAATGGGTTGGTTCTTTTTTCTATATCTGTTTGTTGAAGTTTTACCTTGGACTCTAAATTAGGGTGCCCACACTGAGCAACTTCACCATAGCTTTTCAGCTTCACTGAATTGTGAAGATCTTTATCTTCTATATCTGCTTGGTAAAAATAAAAGATTGCTGGCTAAGATGGGGTGAGTGGCACACAGAGACTCAATTGGTGGTGTGGGCTCCAAATCTAAAAGCTCCAGGTAATGGGTGTATGGAGTCTGTCTTTTGGCATGTTGACACCTGTAGAGGCCAGCTCAGATGAGGATCTTTTAGTAAAGAAATCTACTACTTTTTGCCGGGGATCAGCTTTAAAAGGTATGCACAAGCGATAAAAAAGCATATCCAGTGCTGGCTTTCCCTTTATTATAAACTGATCGGAAAAATAAAAAGAAGATGGACTGGCATGGTTGGATGTTTTGCATGGCAGCCAACTTGTATACACCAACACAATTGGCTTATATATATGTATATAACCTATGTTCTATGATTGATACATGATAAATCTTGCTTAGGCCATTCCATCTGTAGCTGGCACTATTCCTATTTTATACCTCTAAACATAGACATTGTCCTCCTCTTCTTAGATATTTAGCTGTAGAATTTTGTTCATTAAAGGATGGGTGTGTGAAATTCCATTACTCCCTAATGAAAGAATCATAATAAATGAATTTTGCCAGTGCTGGCTCTAACTTTAGAAATCCCATTAATAACAATGTCAAGCTGGATGGGCTAATTGGTCTATCAGCATGCCGGGATACTGTCATACATATAATATATCAGCAGTTTCTTCTCTTTCACTCAATGCAAAGTGAAAAGGGCTACATCCCCATTTCACCCCCAGGTGGTTTAATCACAATTATGGAGCTAATGATTAAAAGGCCCGGTGGATTTTTTAGCATGTTTCCCGCTGTGCCAACCATTAACTGGCACATGGATTTTTACTATAAATTAAATAAAATGTGTCACGGCGCTATACTGTGGATTAATAGTACCAATCACTCAAGAGGCTTAATTAGAAATAGTTGAAATTTTAAGCATCTTTCCTTTTAAACCCCAAGGTATAAAATCACAGAAGACTCTGAAAAAACACATGTAAGCACTTATTATTTTTTTTCTGGATGCAGCAATATATATATATATATATATATATATATATATATATATATATATCCTATGTTTCCCAAATTTCATAACATAGCCCCATTCTCAGGTGGCTCTAATGTGACAGTTAGAACTGATCAGCTTGTATGGGCAAGAGCTGAATATATACAGATGCAAGATCTGGATTTCAACCATGGGAAATCTTTTGTTTTGTATTTGCATCCCCAGTTTTACTGAAGGAGCTGTTGATTGGAGCATTGTGTAGTTTGATCCCACCATGGGTTGAACTGGAACTTCAGCCATTCACTGTTTCAAAGTTACGAAGGCTCCTATTGACTAGTGATTGTCAGGAAAAGATCCTTAAGTGGATGGAAACACCATATTTGGACAGATTGGCCCATCAAGGTTGATAAATGTAAAGTTATACACCATTAGGCCTAACACTTCTCTACAGTTGAGTGCATGGCAAATAGACTTCCTCTGGGGCTAGTTCTTGCCAACTGTGTAGTTGTAGTTCATTCAAAATAATAATACCTATTTAAATGAATTGGTAATAACATGGTGGAATCTCATCCAGTGAATATTTAATTGTCTTCAAAAATGAGAAAACCTTTTTTTTGCTCAGGAATAATTCAGGACTTTTTTTATCTTCCTCTGTGTCATCCACAGGTTTTGGGTTTTAAAGTTGCATGTTTTTAATTTATTTTAGTCTTTGGTTGAATGCAATGGACATTTTTTTTCTACCTAACTACATAAATAAAAGATATCTTGTATGTATGTGGCAACCTCAACATTTCGTCCTCTTAAAGCTAAAACAATGAATCTGTATGCTGAAGGTGACAACCCCTCCATTGTGTAAATAAGCCATCGATCTCTTTTTTTATTCATATTCAACACATCTCTCAGAATACATTCTCTTGTTTATGTTAATGAAGCTGATCCGCTCTGGCAAGAGGGAGGACACACTGAATAGACAGCTGTGTCTCCTATGGCTCCTCTCTGAATGTGTCCGTGTAGTTTATGTAAATTTCACAATAGAGAAAATAGAAGAAACAAAAAATTAAAAAAAAAATTCTGACAAACAAGACAATGGTTTTATGTTTTCTAAATCCAAATTGGTTGTGAAGAAACGAGTCTGACAATTTCCACCAGAGTCAAGTGTACAAGATCAAGGCAATTTAATTTCAGGAGAGGAGTGAATACCAATGAGGAGATGTCATGTTTAAAATGAGTCTATACAAATATAAATTCATATCGTACGGCATGAAAAGCTATGATTGATTCTTTTTTCTGACGCGTGTGCTTTAGAGAGAAAAAAAATTACTAGCGTGCAATTTTTATAGACCTGTTTATTTTTCATTTTGGAATGTTACTTAAAGTGTACCTGTAGTGTTGGAATGATATGCTGGAGGAGGAAGAATATCAAAGGCTGGCATTCTCCTTGCCTATAATATCTTGCTTTGAGTTAGCATGCCTTTAGGCCCTTGTCACATGAGCCATCTTGTCGCTATTGAATTTTCACCAACATCAGAAACGCTATGAGACCTCAGCACTGCTGCAATTGAGTTTCTGCAACACTTGGGACCAGTGAAGGAACGATTCTACAAAGGATAGTGGAAGTTTTTTTTGTGCAATGCTGCTTTTGGCAATGTATAACTGGCAGCAGAGTATTCTGTGTGGCCCATAGCAATTATTCTTTACTCCTAATGGCTCTATTTGGTTCTTTGACTCCTATAGGCTCTGTTTTTTTTGTGTTTTTTGTATATGGCTGTTTTACGGTGGTAAGTTTGTGGATGACCCTAAATGTAAAGCCAATCAATAAACCAATGACAATTTTTTAGGGTGTATGTATGTATATTTATATGTGTATTTACAGTTGATTGGACACTACCTTCATTAATTACATGATTATAACATAATAGAGATAATTTAAACTACCTAGTTTAATATGTGTTGAGATAATGAATTATTACTACCTGTTTGATAGCAAATAGATACCTGGTAATCGCCAAGTATTCTAAAAAGTAAACTTTGTGAAGAAGTAAACTTCCTGAAGAAGTTTTTTTTTTCAAGTTGTTCGACAAGTCCAAGCAGTGCACATGGGCAGAAACCACTATAGGAAATTATTGACTTGGAGTGTTAAGTCTATGATACACTTTGGCGTTTACATTTGTAAACATAATTGTGAATAATTGTGCATAATGTGCCAGCTATGATTTATGTATATATCTGTATACTACTAGTGTGGGGAAAACAATTTTTAGAAAATGGTATTTACAACAATTTTAATATGTTTGGTAGAATAAAATAAAGGTTTTGTTTATATTTTTATATTTATGCCTTAAATGTCCCTGTGTTTTCTTTTTTTTATTTTATCTATTATGCACCTAGTATTTGGCATAACATCAGACAGTTTAGTGTAGTTTTCTATGCATGCAATCAATAAACCATATCACTCATCAACTCAATCAACCATATCACTTAGGGTTGGTACACAACTTTTTAAATCTGATCAATTTCCAATCCAATCCAATGATTGGGTCTAAAATAAATCAGAATTAAAATATACTTCTAAGTTTCAAATGATCGTAACCAACCAATTCCCCTTGCCTTGACTGGTATCAAAACACATCCCATCAAAAACAAAAAATCAAATACATCCAACCAAGATTTTTCACTTTCCTTTAAAAAAACTGAACTGAAAAAAACTATTGGAAGGGTAGACTTGTGTGTTGTGTTTTTGGGCTTTAGAAAATATATGAATCTATTGAGCAAAATTGGGAGTGAATCTCCTAGGGCCTACAGATCCTTAACAGGTTAAAATCAAAGTATCGGTACTCCTTTCCTTCTGAAAAAGTAGGAGATTTTTTTAAATTTAAGATTGTAACATCCACTAATACCTAAATCCTAATAGACAGTCTTGTAACAGCCCTGATCCTCCAATCTTCAGTGCAATAATTGCAAGGGGGAAGTTTTATGAGCCATGTCTGGCAATGTGGCTTCTGGTCCTGCACTGAGTACAATATAGGCATGATGATGTCTATAAAGGGTAGCAACAAGACAGTGGTTGTTGATTAGGTAAAAAAAAGTTTCAAAGAGTGATACCCAATAATATTATTAAGAAATAAAATAAAGATAGGAAGAGATTTTTTTGTGACTGTACAGTTTAAAAGTTATTTTACCAGAATTTTAATATTTCAAAATCTACATTTTAACATTTTAATTACATTTAAAATCATACTGGGTGACATTGCCATGAAAGTTCTTGGTAATACCCGGTGACGTTCCAATGAAGGTTTATGGTATTGACTGGTGACAATGGAATGAAGATCCTGGTTAATACCTGGTGATACTATCATGAAGATCCTTTGTAAAACCTGGTGACACTACCGTAAAGATTCTTGTTATTACATGTTGACACTACCATGAAGTTTTTTGGTAATGCCTTGTTACGTCAATATGAAGGTCCTTGGTAAGACCTGGTGACACTACCATGAAAGTCCTAGGTAATACCTGGTGACTACACCATGAAGATTCTTGGTAAGACCTGGTGACACTACCATGAAAGTCCTTGGTAATATCTGGTGACACTACCATAAAGATTCTTGGTAATACCTGGTGACTCCACTAAGAAGGTCCTTGGTACTACCTGGTGACACTATATTGAAAGTCCTTGTCAATACTTGGTGACATGGGGTTGCTTTTTGGATTTTTGTTAATACCCTGTGACAGTGCCATTAATGTTCAGGCACTTCGTGGTATAGGGGGACAACTTATCTTTGTCATCCAGTTGTGCTCCTGTATCGTTACTTTGCTAACACATGCTACGCAGTCAAAGTCCACAAAGTCATTATTACAAAAAACAATACCTACAACAAGTGCTGCTACCACCTGGGGATCAGTTTACAACCATATCCACCCCATCTATGGCTCACAACTCTTCCTCAGCTGTGTCCATATTTTAAACAAATAAACCAAGACCAAACCACAATCTGGATTGTGTTTGGATAAATAAACTCTCCTAGTAATCCATTTCCCAGATTACAGCCATAATTTATTTGTTTGGATTAGGAAAACTAACCGGGAAAGGAGCATTGAGCCATCACTGGAGTTCACATGGACTGGAAAGGCAAAGTATTTAATTTACAAACAATGATTGTTTATAGGTCTGGCAGGATCACCAGGTAAACATAAAGAAAAACTACCATAAAGAAGAAAACTAATACAGCCACTACATCTAAGGAGCTGCAATATATTACATTTTTGTTCCTGGGTTTAGTTCTTACAACATAAAGGCTGGACACATTAGTAAATTCTTTGCAGAGAAGATTGGTGATATCTATTTATTCCATCTGTGTATTTAACCGTTAAGCACAGTAAGTCATAACAAGATAAAGGGTGCCCATACCTTACTGCACTGGCTCCATGGCCCCCAATTGGACATCACACATTCTTCTAAGCAGGTAAGTGAGCAGTTTTGTCTTGTGGAAGGAGTTTCCAAATTACTGCAATATGTGCTGTTTACAAAGGCATCTTCAGCGCTGTCTGATATATTCACACACCTAGAGAATGGAGACACAGACATGTATTGTTATTTGCTGCAATGTCAACAAGATATTTACAAGAATTTCTATAAACCATTTTTGGGTTATGAATGATGCCTGTACAGGACAGCAAAATGTTGTCACCAATACCCACTGACACAGAAGCATGAGAATTAGCTGGAAACTGAAAGTTAAGTGGTTATGTACATCCACACTGATATTTGCTCTTTTTAGAATTAAATCCTTTCTTCAAAAATTTGCAACTAGGCAGGCCTTTTTTGCAATAAGATAACCTTATCTACCTGCACACGAATTTTTAAATACACTCACCAGTCCCCGTTTTATCACAGAGGCTGCCATGTTCTTCTCTTCCTTGTTTCCATCATTGGCTGTTTTGATTGACTGGGCCAGGATGACCTAACTCCTGAGCATGCATGTTGGAGTTCATTCAGTCCTGACAGCCAGAGGGGACTTTGACAGTTGAGGGGAGCGATCAGGCAGGTAGACTTGTTTTTTTGCAGAAAGGACATTCCCTGTTCCTTTCTGCAATAAAGCCCTGCCTGCTCGCAGATTTTGAAAGTGCATCTTTAATTCTGCATTAAAGCTGAAAAACAGACAAATAGCTAGTAATAAATATTAATACAAGACACATTTGAATACCTCTCTGTAATCATTCTTACATTATGAGGTATAATTTTAAATGCAAGCAATTGTATCTGACCTGGTTTAGCTTGTTGCAGTGTCTGTACAGCAGAGCTTGGGGTGGGGGAAGAAGGAATGCAAGGAGCATCAGGCATAGAGACATAGAATTTAGCTCATTAGAGTGCTTCTTTTTCTTTCATTGTCCATTGAGAGTGTAGGGAGGGAAGATGAACTGTAGCAGAGAATGATCAAATTCTATTCAATTTCAAAAGGGCTGTGCTATATGGCAGTCATAGGATGGACAAATATACAAATCCTTTGTCAGGTAATACACCTTCATATACGTGCTTCCTCTGCACATTAAGCTATTTGCCTGGAGTTCAGCTTTAACTGAAAAATCCGGCTGGTCTTAATAATATACTATCTTTGCAGAACCCAAAAATAACATTTTTAGAAAAACTTGCAGAGAATAATTTTTACCATGGAAATGACAATCCTTCACATTAAATTTCTGTCATCTCGTGTCCATTAGTCTCATCATTTATGTCCTTCTTATGAATAAAGCCGAACGTGTCTACTCTATCTACCTCCCTGTCTGAAATAACTATTGGAGTCCTTAATTGCCTAATATCTGTAACTCCCTGCTCACGGCTGGGGGGTAATGTCTGATACCGTTCTCGTATAAAAAGTTTACTAAAACTTTTTACTGTTGGATATACTGGGGAAGGATTAGAAGCCCTGTTAAAGGGCAGGCATTTTTCCAGGGACCTGTAATGATGTGTGAGCACTACTCAGTCCTTGGGTACTTTGCGCCCAGCTGTTTGATGGAACCCCCTTAGTGGGGAATGTAACCTAAAGGCAGAGCTCACAGAAAAAGGCAAAATAACGTGGGGAATTGGGAGCAGCCTTTCTTCCAAGTCCAAGCAGTGCACATGTTTGAGCACAACTCCTAGAGTACTTTGAGCTTAGCCCACTCAAAGACACCCCCCTACAGAGACATGGAAACTACAGGATGGGTTTAAGGAAATGGGGAAAATAACGGGGCAATGGGAAGGAGGGATTCTTCCAGAGCCAAAAGACACACTTGTAATGATGACTGAGGACCATTTTGTGCTGGAGTACTTTAGGCTCCGCCTGCTTGATGACACCCCTACAGAGGAGAAACTACAGGATGGAGTCACGGAAAGTAGACAAAGTGGCACAAAGTGTGGGCAGCAGGGTGGCTCAGAGGTTATCACTCTGGCCTTTGCAACGCTGGGTCCCAGGTTCGAATCTTGGCCAGGACACTATCTGTAAGTCTTGCAGGTTCTCCCCCTGTTTGTGTGGGTTTCCTCAGGGTACTCTGGTTTCCTTCCATATTCCAAAAACCTGTAGCTAGGTCAATTGGCTTCCCCCTAAAATTGACCTTAGACTGTATTAAAGACATATGACTATTGTAGGGACATTAGATTGTGAGATCCTTTGAGGGACAGCTAGTTACATGGATATTATATTGATGCTATAAAAATACTGTGTAATATTAATAATAAAGTCCCAAAACAAACCATTGGTGCTAGATTTGGAAAGTAGGTAGAAAATAATTTCCTTTCCTACTGTTTCTATTTCTCACCCAAACCCCATACCAGATTACTCAAATGTGTGCACACACAGGGCTATTTTCTCCTGCTATTGTTGAAAATGCATGCTTTAAGCAAAGCTAAAGGTGGTCCAAGAAAACATTATGAAATTGTGACTTTTTTTGGCCAGGCAGTGCATGTAATAGCCAAGGGATATTTGTTGAACCCAGTAAATAATTATCATGGGCAGCATGGAAGCATCAGATATCCTCCCATTACTGTCTGATATACAATGCACGCAATTGGTTTTAATTTGTAGCTCTTTTGCACAGGAAGATAAAAGGTTCCTCAAACAGTATAATGAAATGACTCCAGTCTGTAATCTTGTGGTTGGGAGCGATTATATTGCATCCAAAAGATAAAAGCTTCTTTTTTACCAGCTTTCCATTATGATGATAAATGAGGGTATGCAGACTACACAACCAAAACACAGCATCATGCCTATAGGATGGAATGACAAGCGTGCTGTTAATGCATCAATGTGCTATTTGATAAAATGCCCTTTTGCTCTGTTGCCTACATTAACATCACATGCATTTTCTCAGTCCATATATCATGTCCATACTAAAAGCCAGATGCATTGGTGTCAGGGGACAAATTTCCCATGTAAACATTAGGTGGCGATATATAATGAGCCATGTCTCCTAACCTAAATCATATTGAATGTTAACTAGGATTGTACCTCAATTTCCAACCTTGCAGCTGTCTGTCAGCAAAATTAATAAACACAGATACCTTGGAATATTTTTTGTGTTTTAGGACATGGCGCCTAATACATCAAGACCATGGAAAAAGCACTTATGGATTTCCATATAAATAAGATTTCTTCTTTTTAATATATTGGAAATCAGCTGATGTTGTTTTGGCATGGAGGTAATTCAATACACAATCGGTCATATGCTTTTACAGGGAATATATAGTGGTGTGTGGTTTTATATACACGTTTCTTTTTCATAAATTACACTGGGGAACAATTTTGAACAAATTTTTGTTGACTTCAGTTTTTGAGCTTATTTATACTAAAATAGGTATGCTGATTCTGAAAGTGACGTTAGTTTTCTTCTATCACGTCAGGTTTTTTTTGTTCTACCGCTTATATTAATGTGATTAATGTGATTAATTATAGTAATGTGATTACTGTAGTGTGGATTTGTATAGGCTATTCATTTACACACAAGACAGTGTGGTCAGAGGTTGTGCGCTGCTTTACGTAGTGAATAAGCAAAATGTATTTTTCTACTTACACACGTATTTCCTTTCTTTCAGATCATGTCTGACTCTGCTGTTTCTCGTCGTAAGTGCCTAAACAACCCTGATTAATTTTGTTATATCTGTTTGACCATTCCCAGTCAAAGGGCGAACATCAGCACATTTGTAAAGCAAGCCTATTTGACATATTTCAAAGTTAAACTTGGTGATCGAGATGAGTCTTGGACCCCTCATAAGGCGCGCAAACAGTGTGTCTGTAAGGGTTTATGGATGTGGACAAAGGGAACACGTGATAAGGTGCCATTTGGAATATCTAGGGTTTGGCGAGAGCCAGGAGATCATTTCAGTGACTGTTACATTTGTATGGTGAAAACTTCAGGATATAACAAGAAAAATAAATTTAACATAGAGTATCCTAGTCTACCGTCGGCTATAATCCCTGTGGCTCATTCAGATGAAGTCCCAGTGCTGGTTTTCCTCTCTTGAAGAACATGATTATGGTGATGAACTAGGTGACAACAATGATGAGGAGTTTGCAATTGAAGAGGACTCTGTTCATAAGGGATTTGATCAGCATGAGTTGAGTGATTTTGCACATGATTTGGGACTATCGAAGAAGGCTTCAGAACTCCTAGCATCAAGACTGTGTGAGAAAAACTTACTTGAAAAAGGAACAAATGTATCGTACTTTCAAACAAGAGAAATTGCATTTCTGCAAGACTTTAGAAATGATAGTTGCTTTGTGTATTGCCATAACATACCTAGTTTAATAGAGGAATTAGGAATTCCAATCTATAACTCAACTGAATGGTCTGTTCATCTATAGCTCAAAGCGGAGCTTAAAGTGTGCCCTCCTTCACAATGGCAATATATTTGGGTCAGTCCCAATTGGCCATTCAGTTTCTCTTTGTAAATAATATGCAGACATAAAGAGAGTCATTGAGTTGTTGCAATATCGCCAACACAATCGGGTCATCAGAGAGGCCTGGAGCGGGGGAACGCAGTGAAAGGATAGTGGAAGGCCTCCATGACTGGGAAGGGGTAGGGAGCAGGCAGTGCTAGGGTTAATTAATTGCAGTGTGGCTAGGATGGGGAGTTGGAGTGAGTGCTTCTCTCTAATGGCACGCCTTGTGGGGTATTCCAAGTGCTTCTCCAAAATGGCATGCGTTGTGGGGTATTCCAAGTGCTTCTCTCTAATGGCATGACTTGTGGGGTATTCCAAGTACTTCTTCCTAATGGCAAGCCTTGTGGGGTATTCCAAGTGCCTCTTCCTAATGACATGCCTTGACATGTATTCCACCCAAGGAGAAAAAAAATGGCAAAGCGCATAGATCTTTGACAAGGAACAAATTGTGATAGTCCAAGTGCTCCTCCCGAATGGCACACCTTGTGGGGTATTCCAAGTTCTTGTCCCAAATGGCATACCTTGTGTGGTATTCCAAGTGCTCCTCCTGAATGGCAAACCTTGTGGGGTATTTCCAAGTGCTTCTCCCTAATGGCACACCTTGTGGGGTATTCCAAGTGCTTCTCCTGAATGGCACGACTTGTGGGGTGTTCCAAGTTGCAGCAGTAATTTCTAACAAAAACTGGTTAAAGGAGGGACAACCTGTTAACTAGCAGCAGGGCTATGGTTTCCCAAGACATAATGATACACATGGGGGAGTGAAGCTGCCTACCTGGTCTAATCCTACAGAAGATGTAGTGTAGAACAATCTGAAGATAAACTTTATGCTGACCATAAGGCAACACAGTGCATTACAGCTTGTTGGGTATGGGGCTGCAAATTCCAATACACTTGCCAGTCAGAGTAACCATGCTGACCCCTCTACATCATCGAAGGTGCCTACAATGGGCTTGTTGCCAACTGGACCATATAGCAATAAAAGAAGGTGGCTTGGTCTATGAACTATGTTTTCTTTTAGATCATATGGATGGATGGAGTCCATGTGTGCTGTTTATTTGGGGACAAGATGGAAGCAGGGAGTACCAATGACAAAAGGAAGGCATGTGGAAGCAAGGTGTCTTATTAGAACTGGCAGATCTTGTGGAATTCTCTTTGCATGTATTGAAATCTCATGAGTTTAACCCTACAATCTCCCCGAACTCTAAATTATAACTTCTATATATTGAAATCATAAGTTTAAACAAACATATATTAAGCATAGTGCATAATATTTTCTTATTTCCATTTACATATACCTGTTTTTTTTTAAGAGAGTCAAAATTGATTCCACACCTAAGGTTAGGATTCCCAAACCCCCTCCTTTCCAAGGCAAATTGGTGCACGGTGTGGTATTTGGCAGATCAATCATTTAGAATGGAACTCCAAATCTCAATGCACCTGTGTTTTAGAGCACCAGAGCATGCAGATGGGAACCACCTGCTGTGCTTCATTAAAAAAAATAGCTTTTCATCTGATTTTTGGTCCGCATAGGTTTGGATAGCCGCTTTACAATATTGACTTATTATCCATCTCATTGCTTACTGAGTTGCTGCCCAATATGAGGTCTTGCAATACTTATGTCACAGCTCGTCTGGGTATAATTCTTTAGAAATCCAATATACAAGTCTTTTTAACCTTCATAACAAAATCAGATTATTGTATTCTTGCTGGAAAGTGCAATATAAATGTCAGGACACAGTATAAAACATTTAGCTAAACAGACGTTCGAACTGAATTAAATTTAAATGTAATTTTTTCCCTGTATTCTTCTCAAACTCCGCATAGCTGCAAACAGTCTACAAATCGAGGTAATTGCAAAGCGTGCCCATCTGTACTGCCATTCATTAATATGTAATGTTACCTGCCCTGTCACCTTCTGAGATATACTTTTGTCAGCACACTGGTGTAGACAGCTGATGTGTTGGTGAAATAGAAAAACACTACAAAGTTCAGGAAAAGGTCAAATATTATGCACATAAAATTGTTTTCTGCTCATTAGTGCACTTTTTCCTATTTATGCCACTCTCTCTGTATGTGCTATGCTATGATTTTATCCTGATAGCTGTGCAGATTCTAACGGACAATGGCCAAGCATTTGCTGATTGCCAAGTTCCTAATAGCCATACATTGCCAATAAAAGAGTTGGAGGTGCAGGTGCCAGGGGTTGCTCTAGTTTTATAAAAAAAAAGATTCCTATGTATAGTATGATAAGGGAGAAAGTGATCACAAAAAGAACAAAGTGCCACACATTGGCCAGCAGGGAATCCATTAACCAAAACAAATCAGAGTGCATTAAGCGTGTTTATTCTGTGTTTGACTGTATCAATGCAATTGAACACAGAGAAAGTGCCAGGTGCCATCATCTCCTTTCTTGTCTTTCGTCTTCTGGCTACAACACCCGATCTCGCACAGCACAGGCACAAGACCAGATGATGTAGCCTGCTGTATAAGGGGAAAAAAGAGTGCCGATCTTACTGCACATGCGTGAGATCAGCATTCCCCCCCCCCCACTTCCCAAAAAAAATGGTCATTTTTAACTTGCATAAAAAAAGGTTATCTAGCCTTTGTACCCTTGTAAAAGTAAAAATCCTGACAATAGGTCTGCTTTAGGGTACATAAAACCTCACTCAGAACTTTACAACATAATAAAAAGTACATATAAAAACATACATGACCAGGATTGTGTATTTTTTACATAATCACAAAAGATTTCTTAAACCACTTATATATCAAATTGAATCAAAGGTACCATACCATATCTACCATATACCATATCTTGTTTAGAAGAGATGCAAAACAGGACTACAAGACATTTTAAATTGTATTTAGGACCATTAGTCCTAGTTACCTGGAACTCTGCCCTAAAGGTTTTAAACAACCAACAACAAAGCAAAACTGTACTTTCATCCCCTTTGATTCTCACTTATTGAATATGCAGAAAGATTGTTTTTGAAAAATCACCCAGCAACTTAATATTAATTTATTTACCTTACTATTGCAGTGGGTATATTCATCTTAAAGCATTGCTTTGGATTGTTTCTCCATCAGCCCAGGATGTGAGATGCCATTTTATTATATGATAGTTGGGTTGAGCCATTCACTCTGGTGGCAAACTTGCTATCGCTATTTCACACCCATTATGAGATTTGATATCTACAGTGCACACAATTTTTTGGTTTCTTAATACACATGTAAATTTATCTGAAGACTTACGGCAGTGTTTGATTCAATAGGAGATCCTATATATTTTTCTTTTCACAGATTTGTATTGTTACCCTGATTTTTGTCAGCAATGGTATTGTCTTCTTGTAAATTGGTTGCTTTCTAACTCCTGACGAAGCAGACTAGATCTGTGAAACGCGTAGAGGTTTTTTTCAGTAACAATCTCTGATTTTTTTGTGATAGTAACAACCACATATGTACCTTTTGATGACTCATCCATAAAATTAGCTTTTTTAACCATGATTTTAGTACCTTGAAAATCACTCTCTATAATATATATAGTCCTGTTTTGCATCTCTTCTAACCTATTTTTTACATAAATTTAACATGCATTCCTCAATGCGTTTCACATAGCTGCTTCATCAGGAGAAACACCATTCATCACACCATGTTATCAATACAAATCACTCCTTATACACTTCTGGTCACAACCATGTAGAAAACCAAGCGTGCAAGCAGGTCCCAAAGTGCTCTATTCAGACAGTATAGTCCATTCCCCCTTAAAGGCAGCAGGACTTCATTATTGGTTTTCTGCAATCTGTTGTACAGATGTTGATGGACTTACATATATATGTATGGTCAAAATCATGTGGTCTCCCTATGATGCTTCTTGCTGACAGTTATTGGAAGATTCACATCATCCCTGTCCCTCATTGGGATTTTATGTACCTTAAAGGTCCTTTAAATGTGATTGATGGTGGTTTAATAAATGTTTGGGATGTTGTACAGATAGAGCCTACTGTCATATTATAGATAAATGTATTAATGCAATGCCAAAGAAGTTTTCTCTAATTTCTTTACTGAATTATATGAAAAAAAACAAAAGAAAGAGAATCAAAAGAACAATTGGTTGGGGATTTTTTTAAAACATAAAAATAAGTGTCTTTTTCAACCTAACTATGTATGTTATGGGTGGCTCTTTTTGGGATCCTTCAACATTTATAGACTTGTTGAATAAATATCTACAAAAGATATATATTGGCATACAAACACATTCAATGACACATAATTAGAGTGAAAACTATTACTTAGGTTGCAGTGACACCCATTACCTGTTTACATACATTATATTATCAAAAATCATGTGTTTTTTTAATGCAATTGTCATTACCTGTTCGCTTGACCCTATTCCCTCTGATCTACTCTGTGCCCATTCCTCCACCCTGGCTCCTGCCCTAATTGAACTATTCAACCTCTCCCTTACTACTGGTAAATACCCCTCCGCTGTCAAATATGCCATAAATTCTCCCTATCCTATAGAAACCCTCACTGGACCCCTCCCTACCCTCTAACTACCATCTAATCTCCCTTCTCCCATATGTCTCCAAACTTCTTGAACGCCTTGTCTACAAACGACTCACCCATTACCTGACCACCAACTGTCTCCTTGACCCCCTCCAGTCTGGTTTTAGAGCTGCCCACTCCACTGAAACAGCCCTTACTAAAGTGGCCAATGACCTCATCAGAGCTACGTCTCAAGGCAACTTTTCCCTGCTCCTTCTCCTTGATCTTTCCTCTGCTTTTGACACTGTTGATCAACCCCTTCTAATACAAATCATGCATTCCATTGGTATCAGTGACACTGCTCTCTCTTGGTTTGCTTCCTATCTGTCTGACCGCCCCTTTAAAGTTTCATTCAATGATAATTCCTCCTCGCCCACTCTCCTCCCTGTTGGTGTTCCCCAAGGGTCAGTCCTTAAACCGGTTCTCTTTTCTCTGTACACCTCCTCTCTCAGTAGTCTCATATCCACCTGTGGCTTACAGTACCATCTGTATGCTGATGACACTCAAATCTATCTGTCCACCCCTGACTTGTCTCCCTCAGTCCTGGGTAAGGACTCATGCTGCCTGTTGGTCATATCATCATGGATGTCTGACGGATTTGTAAAACTCAACCTGGATAAAACAGAACTCATCATTATCACCCCCTCAAATTCCAAATCTCCCCCTGACATATTTTTAACTGTTAACAACACTGTGATTCGTCCCTCCCCTCAGGCACATTGTTTTGGTGTCACCTTTGACTCTGCCCTCTCATTTACCCCCAATATTCAGAACATTTCCAGGTCCTGTCACTTTTATCTACACAACATCTCCAAAATTTGCCCCTACCTGTCCCCTGAGGACACCAAACTCATTGGACACGCTCTTATCATCTCTTGTCTGGACTACTGTAACCTCCTCCTCTCTGGTATTCCACTAACTCCGCTCTCTCCTCTACAATATATTATGAATGCTGCAGTCAGACTCATCCATTCTTCCCACAGCTTCTCTTCCACTGCATCTCTTTGCAGATCTCTACACTGGCTGTGCTTTGCCTTCAAATCCCTACACAGTTCTTGTCCCACTTACATTTCTGACCTGGTAAAAAAAATACTCCGCTCCTCCAATGACCTACTAATTATTTCCTCACTCATAACCTCATTACACTCGTGAATACAAGACTTTTCCAGAGCTGCCCCAACTTTCTGGAATGGTCCTATTCGGCTTGCCCCTACTTTCTGCTCATTTAGAAGAGCACTCAAAACCCATTTTTTCAAACTTGCCTACCCGTCTTCTTCTGTCTTTTGAAACCATCACTACTTCCCACCACTACATATTTCCAATCCTATTGTGTGTAAATTCCACCACGTACTAGATTGTAAGCAGGGTCCTCTCCTCCTGTACCACTGTCTGTATTCGTCTGTCATTTGCAACCCCTATTTAGTGTACAGCGCTTCAAAATATGTTGGCACTATATAAATCCTGATTATTATTAATAATAATAATAATAATAATAATAATATTAATAATAATTGTCATTAAAGACAGGACAAACAGAAAATTATAAAATAATTAAAATTTAAAAGTGGAACTTTAGATAAGTGGCCCATTGAAAATATAAATATTAGGTGTTTTGACCTCAGTTTGCCTTTCATGATAGACTCAGAAAATATTTTAGGCAGATATAAATGAATCTGACTTGAGCTTGTTGCAGAAAAGCAGGGCTGGAGTGTCAGAGGTAGAAGACGCACAAGGAGAAAATTAGTTCATGTGCCTATAGGTAGAAAAAGTAGAGTGAAAGAAAGATAAACCCATGACTATGCTTTTTTTCTCATTACCCATACAGAGGCTGTGATGGGTCCACATGACCTGTGCTTAAGGTTAGGTTGAATGATACTGATCACCAGACTGAGGACATCTAGTGTGAGAAAAAGCATACTGCAGTGAAAATCTCTAAAATGAAGGTGAATAGTGCAGCAAAAACTGGTTTTATTATTTTATCTTTTGGGTTATTTAATGTTATCTTTTTATTTTAAACTGGAGTTCTGCTTTGAAGCTGGTGACAGCTAGGCAATACGCATTTCCAAAGAGAGGTCAGCCCTTCAGTAGAGGTTTCCTTTAATTAGGAGTGAAGCTGTGGGGTGGCTTTATCTGAAAGTGCCGCACATTGCAGCCGCATCTGCTGCATTTACACCTGCATCTCTCTTTGTAAGTGTCCAGAACACAATCTCGTTATTCAGTTGGCAGCAGGGAAACAACATTGCAGAACAAAGTTGTGATGTCTTTGCTGAAGGTCTGACACTGCAGTAAGCAGCTCACACATGATGTATTGTTCAGTCAGTGGAGATGAACTGCTTCTTTCACTCACCGCACTCTTCTGATTTGTATTCCAAGCCCGCAGCCGGCGGTCTTCCCCTCGCTGTGCAGCTTGCAGGCGGACCACGGCTCAGACACCCACAGGTACTGATTGCATTCAGTATAACAAGGGACTACCTCATACACCTGTCAGGAAACACAAAAGGGAATCTATATAAATCAGTCTCATCAGTATAAATGGCTGTCACCCACAGAAAGGCAATAAGTCTGCCGGAGATAAGGCTTATGTGTTCATTATTGTGTTGAATGTAAATGGAAATATACACTGTGAACAAAGCTGCAAGGAACGTTTCTAGTAGTAGTCAATTTTAAACATGAGCCTTGCTTCCTGTAATGTATGTAATCACATGTGCACCGGTTACCAGGGTGGAAACGGTCTAAAATGAAAATATTTACAAATCTTAACCAGAAGCAAACAGGGCTTGGTGGCTTAATGGTGTTTCTGCTGAAACCAGATGCATATTGCATTGTGCCCTGGGTGGAGATGGCACTGTGAGGGCTGGTCAGGTTCAAGGGAAACAATGGTGATTGGCAAGGAAAGACATTGAGCCTGATTTAATAAGGCTCTCCAAGAATAGGGAGCATATACTAACTTGGGTGTACCTGGTGGTCCAGCAAACCTGAAATGGATATAAACCCATTATTTGGGTTTTATTAGTCGGGCCCATTGATCAAGGACTGGAACTAAACTTTTAAGCAATACACAATGATATGGTAAATTTCAGATACACATATATTATAAAAAGAACACCATAGATAAAGGCATTCAAAACTATGTATTATAAACACAAACATTATTTGAAATCAATCATAGAAAGCTGATTACAGCCTAAATAAATTCCATATGACCAGATAGCGAGAGATACCAGCAGGTTGGGATAAAGCTCTACCATACCGCCACTAAACAACCACTAAACCATGGATTCTCTCATATCTCTACTCTTTCCCTGGCTTATGATGACTGTTTGGGTAAAGACTGGCCATGATAACTTGGTTGCCTACGCATATAACCAGTTTTCCTGTAAGTATACCCACTCTTGATGAAGCAGACATTTCTGCAAAACACATAGGGTGCAATACAGGCGATGAGGCGATGAAATAATGGACCTAACAACATTTAATTTGATGTCAAATATATATATATATATATATATATATATATATATATATATATATATCTTGAACTGCCAACCAATATTGTTTTTATAGAATAAATAAGTGTTGTATTTAATTTGATATCACAAAAAGTGTGTTAATGAATATGAATTCTTTATCTATGGTGTTCTGTTTCCACTAATCAATGCAGAATGTGGCATTTTGCAATTCATAACAGGGAAAAAAAATCCTTGCAATCCAAATGTGTTAGAGTCAACACATTTAGGGGCTAAGATATGCTACCCTTCATCAGGGCTTATAAGGAACAGAACAAAATATGTGGACTTGAGAACTAATTAATTCTATTAGGTTTTTTATTGGCTCAGAGGCTTGTCTGCATCTGCTTGTAGCAACCATATTCTACGTTTAGATATTGGCACCACAATAGATTTTTAGAGTGATTTAATATTTTTGCAATTGATCTGCTTCCAAGTTGCATCACATTTGGTTCTTTCACAGTTCTTACCTCCTAATCAAAAAATATCTCCAAATAGAATTTTCCAGTATTGCAGAAATACCACAATTACAAGGTTAAAGAAAACTGCTGCCACGTGGGGAATCAGTCTGCAACCACTCTAAAGATTGAGTCTACAGGGTAAGAAAGTGAACTGGAAGGTTTATTTGATAAAGAACAATACAACAATTAAACTGTCCTATTGCCTAGGGCAGCGTGATCACTGTATTGTGCTTTATCTAATAAATCTCCAGGTTCTCCTCTATTCCTTTAATGGACTCAATCTTTACATGGTTGAATTTGGTCTGATTTCCAGTTTTGCCAGGCTTTTTTACCCATTACAAACCCAATCATGATGCCACATTTCCATTGATAGATTTCTCATAATACACCACAAACAAATACTGCAAGCGCATAGAACTATTTTTATATTTTTAAAGAATGGTAAAAAAACACAAAATATTTTTTAAATTTGGAATTGAAGCTTTCAAGAGACATTTGAAACTGGTGCAAAATTCAGGTTGTTATAATGAATATTAAGATATGGATAACCATGACATTTCATAAAAGGCTGGTGTAGACCACAGAAAATACAAATATGGAATACTAGTGAGTGGAAAGACCAAACCAGAAAATGTTGTCTAAGAAAGGAGCGAATCCAACTTGCCAAACAAAACAAATTAATAGAAAATCATTTTCAAACCTATAGCCATATTTTCCATTCTGCCTCAATTGACATAAGTCTGATAAGTTTTTCTAATATGTCAC
Source organism: Pyxicephalus adspersus (assembly GCF_032062135.1). NCBI lineage: Eukaryota > Metazoa > Chordata > Amphibia > Anura > Pyxicephalidae > Pyxicephalus > Pyxicephalus adspersus. The sequence continues at coordinate 34,971,193 of NC_092864.1, read as the reverse complement.
ACTGAATAAATCCTTCAGATAGATGTTTACTGAGTAAAAACTTTCCCTCTGTGCCCAACAGGACCTTGAAATACAATCTAATCTTGAACACAAAGGAACTTGAATTGTCAGTCTCTAATATAAAATATCCTGTAAGGAATTCAGAAAAGTAATCAGGTTGTATTTCACTTGATGGAAACTGAAGTCAAGTGATGGTTTTTCAAGACAAAACTAATAATTCCTTGTGTGATAAGCCAGGAAAGCTGGAATCAAATAGGAAATTTAAATATTTTACTTTTCTGATCCATCTTGTGTGTGAAATCTATTTTTGATAGTTGGAATTTGGCAATATTGCCTCTAGATGAGGGGTTCTTTGAAGCTACCACAGCACTAACAACCATCTTTAACACTTCAACATCAATTAAAATACATTTCATCCTTCTTTGTATTGCATTCCGAACCTCAGGATCTTACTGTCCGAGTAATGAAATTCTGAATGGTTACATATCAGTAAGAGAAACCGTGTCCATGTCTAGGGTTTAGTACATGTGAGCTCATTTTCACTTAGGATCTGAGTTCCAATCAAAGTGAATTCAATAGTCATCATAGCCATTTTTGGTCCTTCATTCAGAGTTGAGCAATCAAGCACACCGGTAAACACTGATCAAAGGTATGAGTTGAGTGTGAATGATCAATTAAATCCCATTCAGATTCTGATCACTTTCTAAATGAGAAAATGGAAGAATACTATACACACATGTGTAGTGTTTTAGAACCTCTAACTAATTGATTACTGATTGGAAAATCAACAAGTTTGTTGAGCACAATACTGGCTGCAGGTTTGTGCCTGTCTACTACAACTTAGGGGTCATGTCATTAGTTACTAGCTTTCCCAGCCCAACTACTTTAATGAATAAAAGAAAATCAATACAATTTGAGACATCTCATTGCACCACACTACTTTTCTGCAGCCAATCTCATTTACCTGATATTCTTTTCTATGTGTTCAAGCCTCATAGGGGTAGTCAAAGTCACCTTTGTCCTGTCATCATCTCTCTCCACTGTCTGTTGGCTCATACAAGTATCCCTCTTATCTATTTCAAGCACATTGTTTCATTCTAGTATTACCAGTGATTGATCATTTAAAGAGGCCCCGTCACCAGATAATTTTCTTTCAGCAAAAAATCTACTCTAAGATTACATATTGGTTTAATGTATTTCATTATTGTTATTTAGCAGTGAAAGCCTCTCTTCTGTAAATACCCAAAGGGCTTAAGATCCTTTTTCAGTATGCAATGGCAACAGGGCTAGCAGATTTAGAAATCCCTTTAAAATGATACACTATATCAGTCTTTCACAACCTTTTACCCCAAAACCTTAGACATAATTTTTAGCTCCCATGGAGCACCAGCTAATACCATTTCATGGTTTCAGGGTATCAGTGGGGAACAATAATACTACAGTGGTGGTCAGTGGAATAAATGCCCCTTCTTATTGTTGCCACCTATACAGACAACTAAAACCACCACGGCTATCTTGCAGCTTTGCTTTTGCTCTTTGCATTTCACTTTGCAAATGGCATGGATTCTAGAACTAGGCAGACATCATTAAATGGGAGGTCAATTAATCACAGGTAAAGGAACCCCTAGAAACTTTTGGAGGAATCCAAGTTGGGAATGGTTTCCCTTTTCTCTTACATTAAAGGCTAAGAAGGAAGGAAGTTGAGAGGAGCAACAGAAGAGCTTGGCCAGCACAGAGAATAATAACACACTCCTAAAAAAAGGGGAGTGCTATAAAGTGATCCTGTACATGTGTACCATGACAATATAATATATATATATATATATATATATATATATATATATATATATATATATATAGTAAAAGTCTGTGGTTGAAAATAAAAAATAAATACTCCCTTCTCTCCATGCATATGAGAAGGGTTGGGTGGCAACTCCAAAGTAAAACCTCTCTTAAAAAAATGGAATTTCTTTATTGAAATATCAGTCCTTTTCTTGATTTGCCAATCTGTATCCCAGATAGGACTACTGTAGACTGCCATAGACATCAAATGGTGTTAAAGTCAAATATTATGTTAATTGTCAAATGTCTGACAGTTACAGTAATACTGACTGATCTGTGTGGGGTGTGGGATGTGGGATGTGGGCTTTGGGTTTGGTTTTACTTACTCTACAGTAGCAGCTTACATAGCAGGGAATGCTTCTTAAAAACCAGTAGCCAATTGGAGCACCTCTTATATACCACCCCTCTCAAACACACATATACATAGCTCTGCTTCTATTGGATGCTGGTCCTCACGGGCAGAGGCATCCCTGGTTTTTTAATTAATTTAATTATTATTTAATTAATTTGCAATCTCAGCTCTTGTTTAATGAGTATGTTGAATACACAATCTTACAGACAATCAGGCCACTTGGTGAAGTATCTAGAATAATATATCTATATAGTATCTATATAATATATCTATATAGTATCTATATAATAATAATCTTGTAAAAAATAAAAACACAACTTACTGATAGATAAACTTAAAATTTAAAATCTGTATTTCGGCAGAATGCAGCTGTTTACCTTTAAACATTTTGAATATGAATATTTTCATACTCCAAGTTAACTTACACAATGGTTTCTTATATGAGGTCATTGAGGGTACAAGTGAAATCTGCCTACTCAAATCTCAAAATACATCTGTCTCTGTGCTACAACCTCCATCATTAACCTTCTGAAGTGATGTACTTTTCTTGTGACATTTTCAATGCAGTTCAATAGAGACGGGCTCTCCAGACTTGTCTGTACTGAGACACTTCAAAGATTGGCATTTCAAGATCAACTTTTCAACTTAAGTTCAAGGCTCGGGCTTGCCGCAAAGAAACTCACTCTCATGTCTCATTAAAGACACATTCACATCATCTACAAGTTAAATAGTTCTATTCAAGTATAATGGCAATCAAAAGGAGACAAAGAAGAGCTCAGCTCTGTTCTCAAACAGATGAAATTGTTGGACCGTGAAGAAGCATTTTACTTATTTAAAATAAAATGCCACTCAAAAACAATCATTTATAAAATGTATTTGTAATGGACAGCTGTAAAATGACCTTGAGTGCAAAAGTTTGCTTTGCCTCCGTAGTCACAGTATCAGTTACCTTAAAGGACATTTACAACTTGTGGCGCTGTCCTTTAGGTTGCCCCATCCCCCCCAGTACTGGTACCTACTGGTAAAATACTTTATTTCCTTCTTCACTGATCTGTGTTGCATTGCCCTTTTTAGCAATCCTATTGCTATCCATAGGAAAAATATTGTAATATCACCCTTATGCAAAGTGAGGTGATGTTGGGCAAGGGCAGGGAGAACCTGCATACCCATACAAATCCAAGGACAGTGTCACAGGCAATATGGAGCATGACCCCAGCAAATAATATATACTTTTAATTGTGCAATTTGTTATATTTAAAATTATATTTAAACAGATCCACGATCTTTGTTGCATTGCCTAACTTTTATTGTACATAGGAAAATGCTCAGGTACCTTTTTAAATTTAATACTTTCTATTCTATATTGTAATCTTTGTATCATAATATATTTTTAAGAATCAAGTGTTGGCACCTGCCCTAACCTGTAGAATTCACCACCCCATCCCCCTTCCTAGGGGTGTAAACTGCTCCTAGCTAACCGCCACCATTTCATTTATATTTAGGGAAAAAACAGTTCACATTGCAGAGGCTCCCACTCTTTGGGGTTGATTTACTAAAGAAATATAAGTTGCTCACATAGAAAAATAAACTATCCTTCAGCAAGGGTCATTTTCACTTAAAAGAAACTACTTTGCAAAGAATACCCAATTACATCCAAGGAAATCTAAAACCTCTGGGTTTTTTTCTTGTGCATAAAACGATGGTTCAAGTCACCAGAGCTTTATCCAATTTATTAAGGTAAATGAAATTTTCAATAAAATTGGAAAATTTGCTAATTGAACTGTCTAAATCCTAAAATAACTCAACCCCTTCACGTCCACCTACTTCAGAAAGTTCTGATGATGATAATGATGTTGAAACTATCTGGGTGGAAATGAAGATGGGCCAGTCACCCTGCTTATGGAAAATTTTGGCGGTAAAATGGAGACAAGGAGCCTAACTTACCAAAGCTCTCTAATACTAGAGAAGATAGACTATCACCTAGTGAACCTGGCTTGAATGATTGAAAACATTTGCCGAATTATAGCAAATGGTTTTAAGAAATCTATTCCAGGTTTGCTGGATCACCCAGGTTCTCTCATGACCATTTATCGTCTCCAGTCTTGGAGAGTTTTTTTAAGGCCCATTGTGAAAACAGAAAGGCCACCTTTTTAAAGAAGCTATGCAGCACAGGATTACCTAATAAACAAACATAATGTGTAATAGATATGCCACAATACACCTAATCAATTGTAGTTTATTGTGCATGAAGGTCAGGTTTGGGTATAGACACAGAGACTGCTTGATTGCATCTTTTAAGTGGACCTGAATTTGAAAAGTGAAAATTTGCATTGTTATAGGAAACTATTAGGGGTCTATTTTTAAAGCAATTAATTTCACAGTCACTGAAATATTCCCTGGTAGAGAATCTTTCAGGTCCATGTGTTTTATTGGTAGCAATTGGTTCTCCACCACTGAATGTATCAGTATTTGTCAGATTTTCTGCTTTATAAACAGTCCCCTTAGAAATATTTATTGTGTCATAAAAGTTCCCTTGAAAATAGCAGTCCAGTTTTTGGTATGCAAGTGTACCTAGGCACTCTGAAATGTAAGATGCACTACTGCCTTGCACTATTTGTCTTAAGAGATTTGGAGTAAGATTTGGTGATATCATCTTAAGTTCTGCTCACGGTTCTCCTTGCTGGAGGCTCTGAAATGAGGAAGCAAAGCCTTGTCTACTGGTAACTAGTCCTTTGTCCTTTACCTACCTTTATGGGCATTTAATATCCAAATAGTGCTAGATTTTATTTCAGGAGAAATGCAAAAAAAAACATACAATCCTCTTTTTCATGGGTCCTAACTAATACGGTATCTGTGAAGCTTGTAATCTATAGGAGAGAGATAATATGCAGAGATGACAAACTCTCACTCGCTGCTGTGCACCATCCTGGCATGAAATAAAGCCTTTCATCAATCATAATTATGACACAACCTTCTATAATTTCTTAAATGACAGGATCTCTGCAAATCCATTATTCTTGCTGGATACAGTGAATCACTCATTTTCTAGCTGCCTGGGCAATATTCCCTCCAGTCCAATTATTGAAAGACAAATCCATTTAGTGAAATAATTTACACTAAATTCTCCCCATGTTAGGTGCTTAAAATCAACCATATGTTGGCCCTTTATAAACATAGCAGCTATCTGAATTTTTCTTGAGTCAATAATCTACATTTAATAACATATACCTTACTATTCTCCCCCCAATTTTTCTGCATTTTTATAAACTCATAATTTATGTATTTCTGGATCAAGAACCAATTTTTCAATGATAATAGTTCATGAAAAAATAAAAATAATAAAATTTGTAATATTTCTTGCATTGGCGATGTATAGTAGAAAAAAAAAACCTCACTAGCTATGCAAATAATTATGTGAATTTTAATGTTACCATGTTTTGAGTCCATTCAAGCCAACATATTTCTTCTGAGCCCTGATGAAAAGGAGTTGTTTGCCCCCGAAACACGTTGGATAGTACAATGAGTATTCTGATGAATGATTACATTGACCTAGACTCATTTTGGTCTTATGCTCTTTATAGAACTTTCTACTTGGTGACCCTTATTCTGGGCAATCCAACTGGAGGCACTTTGTTAGGCAGGGGTCACCTCACCAGGGCCATTGGACCATTCCATTGGATATATCTGAATCATGATTATATTCCAGACCAATATTTTTCCAGGCCCCTCTATAAGATCCCTATAATGGATGCGACCATTGCCAATGGGTTAAAAGTATACCACGCAAATTGTGCTGCATTCATTGGTAGCCATAGAAAAAGGTAGGTGTTGCCTTAAAAACATGTTTTATTGTAACAAGCCATAATATGCACCAAAAATACAGAGGATTTCAAAAGAATATTTAAAAAATGTTTTAAATTCTATAAGCTAAACAAGATGATTGCTGTATGATAATGAAATAAACTTGTGTGAAGAAAACAATAGGTAAATATTCATTCATCACCAATAATCATTATTCAGCTTTTGGTAAAGAGGAAATGAGATAGGGAGGTTTTCTGTGGTCCAACAAAATGTACTGGATAGTGATTTCACTGCAGAAGAGGTACTGAATTGCTCACTGAAAGAAGTTAGGTATTTTCCTGTAGCATTTTTTAAAACAGACAAAATATGATATATATATATATATATATATATATATATATATATATATATATATAGTAAAAGTCTGTGGTTGAAAATAAAAAATAAATACTCCCTTCTCTCCATGCATATGAGAAGGGTTGGGTGGCAACTCCAAAGTAAAACCTCTCTTAAAAAAATGGAATTTCTTTATTGAAATATCAGTCCTTTTCTTGATTTGCCAATCTGTATCCCAGATAGGACTACTGTAGACTGCCATAGACATCAAATGGTGTTAAAGTCAAATATTATGTTAATTGTCAAATGTCTGACAGTTACAGTAATACTGACTGATCTGTGTGGGGTGTGGGATGTGGGATGTGGGCTTTGGGTTTGGTTTTACTTACTCTACAGTAGCAGCTTACATAGCAGGGAATGCTTCTTAAAAACCAGTAGCCAATTGGAGCACCTCTTATATACCACCCCTCTCAAACACACATATACATAGCTCTGCTTCTATTGGATGCTGGTCCTCACGGGCAGAGGCATCCCTGGTTTTTTAATTAATTTAATTATTATTTAATTAATTTGCAATCTCAGCTCTTGTTTAATGAGTATGTTGAATACACAATCTTACAGACAATCAGGCCACTTGGTGAAGTATCTAGAATAATATATCTATATAGTATCTATATAATATATCTATATAGTATCTATATAATAATAATCTTGTAAAAAATAAAAACACAACTTACTGATAGATAAACTTAAAATTTAAAATCTGTATTTCGGCAGAATGCAGCTGTTTACCTTTAAACATTTTGAATATGAATATTTTCATACTCCAAGTTAACTTACACAATGGTTTCTTATATGAGGTCATTGAGGGTACAAGTGAAATCTGCCTACTCAAATCTCAAAATACATCTGTCTCTGTGCTACAACCTCCATCATTAACCTTCTGAAGTGATGTACTTTTCTTGTGACATTTTCAATGCAGTTCAATAGAGACGGGCTCTCCAGACTTGTCTGTACTGAGACACTTCAAAGATTGGCATTTCAAGATCAACTTTTCAACTTAAGTTCAAGGCTCGGGCTTGCCGCAAAGAAACTCACTCTCATGTCTCATTAAAGACACATTCACATCATCTACAAGTTAAATAGTTCTATTCAAGTATAATGGCAATCAAAAGGAGACAAAGAAGAGCTCAGCTCTGTTCTCAAACAGATGAAATTGTTGGACCGTGAAGAAGCATTTTACTTATTTAAAATAAAATGCCACTCAAAAACAATCATTTATAAAATGTATTTGTAATGGACAGCTGTAAAATGACCTTGAGTGCAAAAGTTTGCTTTGCCTCCGTAGTCACAGTATCAGTTACCTTAAAGGACATTTACAACTTGTGGCGCTGTCCTTTAGGTTGCCCCATCCCCCCCAGTACATATATATATATATATATATATATATATATAATTGTTGATAATTCATCCCTCCCCTCAGGCACGTTGTCTTGGCATCACCTTCGATTCTGACCTTTCTGACCTGTCCCCAGAGATCACTGGACTCCTTGTAAACGCTCTTATCATATCTTGCCTGGACTACTGTAACATCCTCCTCTCTGGTATTCCCCTAACCCGACTCTCTCCTCTACAATCTATTATGAATGCTGCAGCCAGACCTATCCATCCGTGCCGCTGCTCTTCTTCTGCTGCATCTCTTTGTGGTTCTCTTCATTGCCTTCCATTTCACCTTAGAATCAAACTCAAGCTCCTGTGTTTTGCCTTCAAATCCCTCCACAGTTCTTGTCCCACTTACCTTTCTTACCCAGTAGAAAAATACTTCTCTACCCGCTCTCTTCACTCCTTCAATGACTACTAACTTCCTTTCTCATAACCTCATCACATGCACAGCTCCAAGATTTTTCTAGGGCTACCCTGATTCTTTAGAATGGTCTTCCACTACCCATTCGGCTTGCTCCTACTTCCCTGCTCCTTTAAAAGAGCCCTTAAAACCCATCTTTTTCAATTTGGTTACCCATCTTCTTCTGTCTCTTAAAACCCTAAATACTTTCCACCATTCCATATCCCCCTATCTATTGTGTGATACTCTCCCCCCCTCCTAGTTTGTAAGCTCTTCAGGGCAGGCTTCTCTCCTCCTCCTGTGTCACTGTCTGTATCTGTCTGTCATTTGCAACCCCTATTTAATGTACAGCGCTGCATATTATGTTGGCGCTTTATAAATACTATATTAATATGATAATATAAGAAGAAGAAGGCATGAATTGTTTAATTACAATATGCCTGAAAAGTACTTAAATTATGAGAAATAATATCTTGAATATTTTATCCTTGAATGGCACTACAACCACAGCACCCTTTTACACACATTTCTATTGGTTTGTCAATGCGACAATAATTTAGATAGGACCATAAAAGAAGTGCAGGATGCGAGCAGCCTAGGCTTCACTTTTCTAGCTTACGTTAGGGAGAAATTTGCAGTATTTAATTTCTAATACCAGTTTAGGTACAAAATAACTACATGTTTACTGTGAGGACTGTGAGAAATAAAATCATTTCTATTGCGGGGAAAATGAGGACAACCGTGCACAACAATAATTACCCCATTACATCTACCATCTCTGCAAATGCGATGCGACTTTAGACACTAAATCATTTTTTTTTCTATAATAAAATGTTCAGTTGCTGTAAATAATTCAGTAGCTTTTCAGATTCTTTAGAAGAGTTGAAGTAAAAAGTGAATCAGAGTTATATCGCAGTCAGCAGCGTACAGCTTAAAGACTCCTTTTATATCAAACTGGATCCCCACCCACACGATTCATGGCTGTTCTAATAAAATAAAGGAAGGTAGAAAAAAAACAGATGCACAAGAAATCTGAATTTTTCCTATCTTTCTCTGAAGGGCAATTCAACAGAGCAGAGAATAGCTACCAATTATATCATCAACTGTACTCTTAATTGCTGCCTTACAAGCCCCGGGGTAGACTAAGTGAAGGTGCAGCACTAACACAGAAGGTATTTTTATAGAGAAGTTTTGTTTTCCAAAAGTGTTCCCCATCATAACAGAATCAGATAAACATATTTCACAAAAAAAAAATTAAAGTAACCCTGTACTAACTAGACCTTTCAATATATGAAATATTAAGAAAAATGCATAAGTGCAGGTTTCTTTGCCAAAACCTGTACACCAAAAATATCAATTGATCCAGGGATAAAGGCAACCAAAGTTCTTGGAAGTCAAGCATGGCTCTGACAATTACACCTCCCCAGAACCCCTATTGATCAGATAGATTCCCTTTACTTTAAAGAACCATTTAAGAGGTTAAGGAAGAACAAAATGCATGTTTATTGTATTCTTGGCTTGTGGCAGGCTATTTATAAGTATGAGCATGAGCGATAGCCCTGACAATTTTGCATTTAACTGACCAATCAGATTGATAATTAATCAACTGGAAGTCCTACAACACTGCATACACAAGATTCTGCTATTCTGACTAGATAGAAAGCGTTCAAAGTTCTGCTTGGCTGAGTGACAGTAATGATGTACAAGGAGATTTATCAAACCCTCTTCTAAAGAGCATAGAGATGCCTGCAACACCCAATATCCCTGCAACCTAACTTCCTAGCATTCTGATGATAACGGTCTTGAGATAATTTGCAACAGCAGAAACATAAGGCGACATTTTTATTAAGCAATTATTCTGACATTCACCAAACATTCATTATATATGTATAATTCAGGTGCTTGTGTTTTAAACTACAGAGTTTGATTCACCAACAATGATTGTTTGGTAAAGTCACATTCATTGCTTTATAAATGTGCCCCATAGTGTCAATGAGCACTGTACCCAATGGAAACCCTTTGAGGCTTTGCCTAAAAATAAGCTAAGCAATAAAGATGCAAAAAAAATCAATGGGGTCTAATTTTAAAGCAAAAAAATCTGACCTTCACCAAATTTTCTTTGGTTGAGCATCAATCCCTGCCAGTGAAAACAGACTAAACTGGAAAATACGTTACTAGAGAATGTTTGGTCAATGTCAGCATTAGGATCTACTTTATAAATATGCCCCTAAGCTTATAGTGTAGCAGCACTGTAGAGTAGTTCATCCTAATAGTCCTCAACAAAACACTGAAGTCCTCCAAGTCCTTCTTTTGGCAGCTCAGCTCCCGCGTGTAGGAGAATTTATTTTGCTCCCCCTGAGCACTGTGCTTAGCAGCTAAGCTAATTCTAATTCCCCTTCTAAATACTGACTCAGCAACTAAGCTCCCCCTCAGCAGCCTGGAAGTATCTCTGGAACCATGGTGCAGGGTGAACTGAGCTGCTAAGTCACTGCTTGGAGGTCCAAGGCTGGACGGGCAATTTCATTACTCCTGTGGTAAGCTTTAAAGATGAATTGCTCCACAGTGCCTGCACTTACTGTTGTCATTGAGGGATTGTTTTAAAGTTAAATATACTGCTAGTAAGAGTATATAAGTACTTGAATGATCACAGCCTGGCCAGATGTTAACATTTAACAGCTTAGGAAGAAAAGCATTTAGCCTTACAGAAAGTCTTATGTTATTCAAATTTGCAATGAGCAAATTATAGACCAAAGTTTTTGGGTAAATAAGTGCAGTCACCTATATATACGCCGCACATTTACAGGTTGTAATCAGGAATAAAAATATTGTTAAGTGAATGACAATCAATACAGAGAATAAAATACCAACCTGAGCCTTTGCCGAGGGGTGCGTGACAAGCAGGAAGAAAAGAGAATTACACAGCCATTAGTTCACTTGCTCCATGACAAAACGCCCTGCAGATGCTTAACACAGTTTTATATCTATTTTTTTTTCTATGGCGGATGCAGCATTTCTATATAACCCTCATAAGGATTAGTTTTGGTAAAGAAACCAAGTATGTATATAACTCCATCTGACACTAAAGTGAAGTGTAACGAAGCTAGTCAAACATTTACATATTACACAAGGCACATAAACCATATCAATAACGTCTCTTATTTATAAGATATATGATTTAATGCAGTAAGAGAACTGTGCAACCTTATGACAAAGTGTGGTAATGGCAGAATCACCAGGCAAATATGCTTAAAATTGACAAATAATGAAGTCACCACCAAGGACTGGTAAGCTGTAATATAATACATGTTTTTGAGGTTCAGGCTTTTAAAAGCAATACAAATGTGTTAAAAAAAAGCTCTCACTGTCCTCTGAAGCTCCAGACATTGTGACCCAATTCATCCTCAAAGTTCAAGAAGAGCATTAGTTCACATCCAGTGTCAGCATTCTGACACTAAAGAGAGGAATAGGGGGAGTTGACCTGCTGAATTACTACTGGAAAAGGGGGAGCAGGAGGAGGGGAGCTTCTATAAAGGAACCACAAAAAAGTGGTGGTGGGGGGGTACACTATGATATAAGACATGCACAATGCCTGCCAGAAGTCTTAGCATTCAGGCTGTTATTTTCAAGGCTGAAGTCAGTATTACTTCTGTAAGGAAATCACAGCGTCTTTTTTTTAAGAATTCCTAAATAACTAAAATATTTATAAAAGACCACAGTTCAACTTTAAAGTGTAACTTCAGCTCCAAAGGAGGTTTGAATATGGTCTTAGATAGGCAAGGCTAAGAACATCTTTTTTATGGCTGCCTGTGTTGCCTTTGAGAATTAGAACCTATGTCTGATTTTTCCTGGAATCTTCCCCAGTGACAGATAGATTTCCCATCACTTTCTGTATCATGAGCATGCCCCCTTCTCTACGAAAAAGCATTTTGTAAAAAAAAGCACTTGTGTAGCTGTAGAAGATTTACTCCAGTTCCTGTTTGGTTAAACAGCAGGACAGAAATTATCACAAGCCTGGATAGACAAAAAACCCAACAGTTTTAACTTTTCTCTGCCTTATCCACAAAAAAAAAATGATGGCAGACACAAGAAGACAAAAACAGCCCCTGCATTTCTCCCATATCAATTTACACTGTAGTGTGGAGATATGGCACATCTTGATGCATAATTGCTATTTATTTGCTAAAATCAACAGACTGGAAAGCAAAACAATACAACATGTCAGCTGACTTGGGATTTCTCTTTTCTTGAAACAGCACTTTATATTAAATGCATGTATAAAGATATAATTTCATGTGAAGCCCCAAAAAGTCAATAGGTTTAATGAAATGGCTGAAATGAAACCAGTGGACATTTATCATATATTGTAGCTGTTGACCTTTACCATAGGTCATAGGGGTTCTGAATCTCCCCAAGGAACAGGTCAGGATCTTTGTCAGTATGAAAATAAAAAAATGGCTGTTTATTTGTCTAGAGAATCATTAACAACTTCTTGTGCTTTTAATGATCTCTAATTATCCACCAAACCAACATTAGATGAGCTGCACCAGATAGGATAAGGTAGTCACTTATCAGACCTTACCTCTGTAAGGTCTGATAAGTTACTATGGCATCTTATCTGGTGCATCTTATCTATCCTATTCTATACAGCATTCTATATAGAATGAAGGAAAAGACATAAAGCTATGTGGATTTTGGTTATTGAGTATTCACTTTGTAAAGTAAATAAACTTTAAGTTTATAATCAATTTGGTTTTATTTATCCTCCACATCCTATTACTCAACCTACATGGCTTAACCCAGTGTTTCTCAACCAGGGTTCCATAGACCAGCATGCTAATGTACTGTGAGCTGTGGATATAGTTGTTATAGCAGGGGTTTCCTACGACGTGAAAGTTATTTTGAAGGATTACCCCGTGTAAAAAAGTTGAGGAAAGCTGGCTTAAACAGTGGCTTTAGATATTGGACTTGATTTATTTAAGGTCTCCAAGACTGGAAAAGATAGACTATTATGGCTGAAGCTTGATGATCCAGCAAAATGGAATTATGTCCATAATGTTGCCTTAAGCATGGGTGTAAATGATGATACCCATGTGCCATGTGATTATTTTGATCTGCTGGAATGACTTGTTGGATGCAAAATGGTAAATAACTGGCAAAAGAGGTTTTAAATCAAACATCTTACTAATAAAGAGTCTCTTTCAGATCCTCTTTATGCTTTTTATAGTAAAAAAATTCTAAAATACGTAAATAAAGAAGTGCTACAAAGGGTCAGTGAACTAAACAACAAATGTTGGTAAGAATATTGAAAAAAAATTCCAAATTTTGGTCATATTGAAAGAAACTGAATTGGCAAGGAGCTATGCAAAATTGTAGAAAAAAAACTAGGTAAAAATGGGAGAGGGAGAAAAATAACATGGTCGATAGATAACATCCATAAAGTGGTAAACCCATGTTATAAAGCAATACATTGCATACACGTTGATAGCTGAAGTCATCACCAATGGGTTAAAGTTCCCCAAAGACCACAAGCAGCTATGATAGTTAAGAAAAGAGAAGATTCTGAGATCTGATGGTTTGGACCCAATTGTAGCCTGAAGGCTGCAGGTTCCATGCACTCACAAACATATATGTAAACTCGATCACTGTCCAGCTGGGACAATGGCATCTGAATCTACAACCAAAATCCAATCAAAATCCTTTGAAAAATCAAAACCCCTGCATTTATCTTTGTGAATTGACTTTACCTATAAAGTTATGCAAAGACCAAAAATATAAAACACATTTGGTAAGTGTAATTATGGGCCATGAAGGAAACATAGACATACCTTTGCTGATAAGGAGAACATTGTGGTGGTGATGGCACACTGGTGATTGTACCCTAGATATATTCTACATAAGGGCTTTAGACTTTTTTACACTTTTTATATAATTCAATAGAATACAAAACTGTATTAATGAGTTAAAATAGAAAAACAAGCTTGAAAGTAAATGTAAAACTATCTCCACAAAAAAATATAGTCTTAGAGGTCACTAAAAGCAGCAAAAAAAAGGACTATATCAATAAATAATGTTTACTCCTTGCATGAACATGTAAAGCAGCTAAATGTGCTTGCACTGTAGGAAACATATTCCTAGGTGGCCTAATTAAAAGAAAGATCTACTTGTCAGCTATAATGTGATCTCCGCAGAGTACATTTATCATGATTATTGTACAATTTGGAGATATTGGAGATTATCATCACAGCTCAACAAGTGATTAATGAGAAGTGGCAATGGAGGTACTCGTAGAAGTGTGCACAGTCTTAGAATATAACAAATAAATAAGTAGAAGAGGACACTGAAATTTGTTCTGTTTATCCCAGGCTGGTATACCATATGATGTCAGTGCTCTAAGCGTTCATGTCCACCGCCTTTTTCCTGAAAACTGAAAGTACTGAGAGATACAGCTTAAGGAACCTTTTCTAAGGGCATATATCAGCTGTCATTGCTGACCTCCGCTTATAAAAATGATATTTGCTTGGCTTTTATACAGACTGATTGTCTTTAAGATTGGTGTAGAATATTACCTGCTGCATGCCGGTTATGGGTTAGTGAAACCAAACAGAGCCTGTTAATAGAGCTTCCGCCACCCACTGATACTTACCTTACTGCCACCATGTTCACCCGTGAACCACACAATTCTTCTCTCTAGGGTTCAACTCGGAGTTAATTTGTTTCCCAAACTAGGTAAATAAGCACCTCAGGCTGTACCCCCTAACAGTTCTTTTCCACCACAAAATTGTGTCTTTTCTGGAAGCTGGATGCTAAACGATGACAATACAGGGTATCATGGACCTGCTCAGCTATAGCAGAAGACCCAGTGCATTGTGTGACCAACCTGAAGACTTCAGAAAAAGGTAATATTTGTATACATATATCAACCCTTTTCTGAAGTCTTCAGGTTGGTCACCCAATGGGCATGATTTATCAAAGCTCTTCAAAACTAGAGAAGATAGACTATCATGGGAGAACTTGGGTGATCCAGCAAACCTTAAATGGATCTAGTCCAGGATTGAAACCATTTGACAAATAGTAGCAAATGATTTTAAGAAATGCATTAAAGGTTTGCTGGATCACACAGGTTCTTCCCTGATAGTCTAACTTCTCCAATCTTGGAGAGCTTTATTTAAATCTGGACCAATGTGTTAGGTCTTCTCCAAGAGGTGCGTGCATTCACAGTATTGATGAAAGGGGAATGGTAGGGAAAGGATCTACCTGGGAAACTTTTTCAATGACCTTTCTTAGGTGACAGTGTTTCAACTCAAGCACTTCATCCACAGAGGAAGGGTAGAATATTGCATTCTCTAGAAGACGTGGAATTACTGGTTATTTGTAAAGAATCCTAAACGTGAACAGAGAAGTAGGGGAATGCAAGGTGCCTTAAAGGGAGTGTGTTATTGTTCAGCGCAGATTCTCTTTAAACCAAAGACAGTCAGCGAACTAACATTTTAAAAAAGGAAATTAGCAATGGCAGGCTACAAGTCTTTAATCCTGGTGTACTTTGGTTTGTAGCATCCATGAATGGGCCCCATCTTTAAAGGCTTCTTCTCAAATCACAGTAATAGGGACCCCCACAGACTCCTCCCTGGCAATTCAAGGGAAAGTCACCTGGCTTAGTCAGTCCAGGGGCTCTAAACATCCCTACTTCTAGTATTGCATGGTGGGGGAAATCCTCTTATCTGCCCATTCTCCACCTAAATACTGTATATTTGTTTTTGAACTTCCACCTAAATTGCTGTCAGACTTTTCCATTGGCAGTGGGGCAAAATACACTGTTAATGGATGGATCCTATTTCTTCAAAACCAGACTTTTCTCTAGCAACAAATGGAGCCAACGTTTACATTCCCAGGGAACAATCAAAGCCTAGAATAATAAAGTCAGTTCTAGACCCATATCTCCCTCCTCCCCCCAAAATGAGCTAACACCAAAGAGGCTCTGCACTAAACACTGCTACACATCAAAATCAAGGTAACATAATGCAGTAAGGTTACATATATAGTAAAGTTCAACTTTATATCAAAATAAAACCTAGTTATCGGAGCTCATGTTCTGTATGTTTGTTTTACGTCAATGATATTCCAAGTGGTAAAGGAAGGATCAGGATGACAGCCCTAAAACCTTTTATAATTTCCTTGCACACAGCTTGCTCTTAATGTCCTAGCTGTTTTTGTTCTTTACACACATTTGTAGAAGTTCCCTTCAGCTATGACACAAATTAACTTCAGATTGCAGGCTATCTAGTCCTGTTAAACACATCTTTTTAATCTGTCTACAGCATTAAAAGCACACAAATAAGTATCGCCCACCGGATAGGAATCCTCACAAAACTCCTAACATGTATAACACCAATGTTTTATTCCTGTTCATTGCTGCAGTGATTTTGCACCCCTCGCTGAGATCATCACTTGTGATTCTGCTGATCATTTTGTTAGAAGTTTAGCACATCTGGTGAAGACGAGTAAAAATTGAATTCATTAAGCTGCCAGCGTCTAAATAACCCCTACATGCAAGAATAATCTATTTAGAGCATCCCTTTAGCAACAATGCAGAGGGATATTAATGCAATTTTACAGAAAAAAGCTATTATAATCTCATTAGGATGATGAAAGATTTTCCCGCAGCCCACATAGAAATATGAAACGCTATTTATTCAGAAATTTGCTCTTTAATTGTAAGAAAAGAAAAAGATGAGATATTGGATATTGTCATAGACAATATGATAGACAGAAAGAAAGAAAGATAGATAGATAGATAGATAGATAGATAGATAGATAGATAGATAGATAGATGATAATGAAGAAGATAGATGAATAAAAAAAGAGATGAATAAAAAAAGATATATAAAGATAAAGATACATATGGTAAAGCTTCTATAGCAAAAACAAATCACACTGAATAAAAGTTTTTGTAAAGAAACAAACTGTTAGATGTGGGACTTTAAATCTGGCAAAACCATTGGATGTCTGACATTTTCTAAACATATATCCATCTGAATCAGATCAGATAGCTAGCTAGCTAGATAAATAAATAAATAGATGGATAGAAAGAAAGTTAAGATAAGATAATATAGGATAAAGCAATAACAAATATCTCCTCCGTTTGCTACCCCTATTTAATGTACAACAGTGCATAATATGTTGGTGCTATATAAATACAGTTTCATAATAATATTTATGACTTGACCCTCTATAGAAAAAACAAATCAGATGGCTAAGATACACTCATAGGATAGAATAAATAAAGCAATGGGGTAGATTGTCTGATTTCTAAAGACAGCCCTATCCTCATGATCAGCCTCTGTAACTGATTAAATTGTTCCTGTCATTCTACTATACTGAACAAAAAAATTAAGGAGAGAATCTGCTTGATTGCTATAGGCAGCAAGAACTTCCATCAAAAGTGTTATTTTGTTTTTAGTGAATTCCTGTATCTTAGGAAGGTTGTGTTTTTTTCTGTATAATGGTAAATAAATTAGGGTCATTTTAGATCTCATCTTCGTAGCATCTCTTTCTCTGGACCAGATGCCGGCACGATGACTCCATCTCTTCTACACTGTGGAGGCGGTTGCGTCCCACCAGTATCTCCATTATCCAAGGACCTTTCATCATATTGTGACAATGAGCTGTATAATGACTTCATTGTGTGCCGTGATAGACATGTGTGTAACCAATCAGAGGGCAAGACAGGACACTTTTTTCATAGGAAGTGAACCCCCAGGAGTAGGCAAAGGCTATACCAATTTATTTTTCTGTAGTATTAACTGGTGTAATTGGTTCAGTGTTTTTTTCATATATATTGCATTACATTCATTAATCATTAAATATGACCTTTGCAGCGCTGGGTCCCAGGTTCAAATTTTGGCCAAAACACTTTCTGTATGGAGTTTGCAGGTTCTCCCTGTGTTTGTGTGGGTTTCCTCTGGGTACTCCGGTTTCCTCCCAAATTCCAAAAAGATGCAGTTAGGTTGATAGGCTTCCTCCTAAATTGACCTTAGACTGTTAATGACATATGACTATAGTAGGGTCATTAGATTATGAGCTCCTTTGAGGGACAGCTAGTGGCATGACTATGGACTTTGTAAAGCACTGTGTAATATGCCAGCACTATATAAATACAAGTTAATAATATAATGAACTATCATATTTACACTAAAAAACACTATGCAGTGTAATAAATGCTTCAGCAAGAACTCACCTGATTTTTAAGGTCAAGCTTTGGACACGGGCGTCCTCCATTATAAGGTTTTTCTTTGAGGAATTTGGATCGAACCTTCACTCCAGTACCACAGGAGGCACTGCAGGAGGACCAGATGGACCAATCGCTTAACTTGCAATCAAATGGGCAGGGCACTTCACATCTTTCTTCAATGTAACCTGCAAAGACAAATGGCAGAGAGTCCATAACACAAGATTTTACAGGATGATCTTTACAAGATGTTACTAATTAGCATTTACCTATGCTAGGTTTGGGTAGTGTGGAGAAGAATTGCAATCTTTTTAGGTTTATTTGCTGCCCCTATTGGATTTCCCTTGCATGCTTTCCTGGTGACAACACAGTAAGTTAAGAGGAATGACCAGGACACAGACAGCAGAACTCTGGTGGCAGTTCTATCTCTTCAACACTTAAAAAATGTGTTATACTGTATATCCTACATTATAAACTGACCCTAAAATAAATCGAGGAACCCATTTTCAATTAAGCAGGAACAATATTCTGACTTGAGTATAAACCTGGAACATAAAATGCAGTATAACTGCTAACATTTAAAACAGCATAAAGAAAATGCAAAAGCAAATATGTGAAATTCACATAAATGAGTGTTATTACATACATCCATAGTGTGTATTAAAAAGGAAAAAAAATAAAATCACATAATCTCACTTTGTATATTTTTTTTTCCTCCTTTTTACAGGTTAAAGTATTTTGTACTTTTTGGTTGTTAATGATGGGTCAACTGCTGCTAAATAATCTTTTGTACATTATTTATGGCCAGCAGAAAATGTTCCCCCCCAAATAAGTTTGTGACAAACAGTTTGTCTTTGACAGCTCTGACCTTTCAGACCAGAGACAAATACAATTCCAGGACATGGCACTAGGTATCACCCCAGTATAAAGCAATATTCTTTTATAATGGCATTTTGAGGGCAAAAAGAATTCTGATTAATACTCGAGTATATACAGTAATTGCTTTCTGTACCCTTCCAAAAAAAAAAGGATCTTCTCATTTTATGTTTTACAGATCTTGATACAGATACAGATACAGATTTTGTTAAAGGGGAAACTGACCTTATATTTAATACTTCCCCATTCTATGCAAAACTAAAAAAATGGCTTCGTTTTAACTTATGTCTTTATTTTTTTTAAGATTTCTTTCTCTTTCTACACTGAAGCAAATGTGTTAACACTTATGTTGTATAAGTATCTCCTGTATTTCTTTATTCTTAGAATGTATTTTCCCCTTTCTATTGTGAAGTATATTATTTTGTTGTAAAGTTGTGCTTTGGGGGCCATAAACTGTGAATAACATTGTGCAGCATGTCTGAGCTGCCATGGCAGGCTGCTTTGGGCAGGAATTCAGCGGAAACACAGTAAGTATCAGGAGACTTGGCGCTCGCCATGAACGCTATATTCGGGATATATTGCTTAGGTTGCAGCTTGAGACCAAATCACTCAGTTCAGTCATCCAGAAACGCTGAACCACTGCTGTCTTGTAATATTAATAACCCCTTGTCGCTCTGTCAGCACAAAGCTGTTTTAGAGTATCTGTCCCATATGCCATAGAGGCAGCCATTTTTTTTCCACGCACGAAGACAACCGTTGGCTATTTCATTATTTAGGAAAATGTGTTAGAATGGATTTATTTGATCAGACTGTTCACACATTTTCTTTTGGTTGAGCCTATTGATTTGATACTACCCAGAGGCTTAATAACAGTTATAGAAGCTCATGGGGCTTGGGGTAGGAAGGGGGGTCTATTAGGAAACTAAATTGTATAAAAAGGTTTAAGACACGATCAGTGTTATGTCATATTTTATCACAGTTGATTTTCCAAGCTGCTATATAGAATTAGAAGAATGGATCCAATAAAATATAGTTATGAGTCCCTATAACTTAGTGTTTCTCAAACTTTTGAACTTATAAAAGATATTACAAGTGGGAATCCCTTGTAATGTATTTTAGGTCTTCAGGGAATCCCTTCTATAATTACTACATCCAAAGACCACAAAACATTAGTGTAGAAGTCAACTGGAAGAATGTTTTTTACATTGGTGGCCATTGGCAAGAATGTCACCCTTACAGATAGCCAAAAAAAGAATATTGGTGTCAGTTAAAAGGATCTGAGAAGCACAAACTGATCATTGTTCAAGGAACCCCTGGCAACCTCTGAAGGAACCATAAGGTTCCATGGAACCTTGGTTGAGAAACACTACTCTAATTGGTAGTTACGTCACTGGGACTACCGGTTTAAAGACAAGTCTTGAGGAAAAAAAAATTTAGTCAAGAAAGAATCTGTTTCAAAACTGATTATAGGCTAAGGATAACTTCAGGTGGGTGAGGTGTAGGTTCCCAGGTGGCTCTTGATTACCGCCGTGCTTGTTGAAAATGAAAGAGCCCTTTTGTAGTCTTAGAGGATGGTTGGTAGTCAACTGCCCCCATTCATTCAATTGGGCAATTACGATGAGATGTCATTGGAATCATCCACTCGCCAGCTGCTGTTGGAGATTGAGGGTCATTGCGTAGCTGATGACACACTTTTCCTGGCTGTCACTGACAGCACTAAACCTCCCCATCCGACTATTAGGAACATATTCTTACTATGTCAGTTATGACATTGTGGTCACAAGCAAGATGAAGGCTTCATTGGCAAAATAAAGGAAAAATGACACATTTAGGCCTCATCAGCATCTGGAGAAACATTTGTTTCTTATTCTACAAGTACAGTGTTAAAAAATTTTAAACAAATACAAATTTTGCACCTTTGGTAAACTATAGTCCACTGCAATGTGGACTGGACAGATTGGCCAGTCTACCATTGGCCCTTGTCTCAGGTTTTATGTTTTTTTTGCTTTGAATTTATTTTTATCTATATAGCCGTATATCCTAACCTCATTTCAGAAAAACACTGCCTGCAAAAAAGACTTGCTTTTCACCATGCCTCTTGCTGCGAGGACCCAGCTGGAGAAAATTACGTTTGTGCTTTTCTTCCTCTGTGTGTAATAGCTAAGCAGGTGTGAGCCAAGAGAGGAGTAAAGTTACCATGAAAAGATTTGAGGACTTTGCCCTGTGATTTGCTATTATTTCTGTACAGACCTGGGAGTTAGCAAAAAAAATCATGTGATCCTCTTTTTTTGAATTTTATTAAATGGGAGAAATTAGAAAAACAAAATATACTCCATAATCCCTAAGGATGTAAAACACCCCCAATGCTGGTGTTAACCAGAGACTGAAATCTTTGCTAGTCTTGGAGTTTTAGAAACGGCCTTCTTCTTCTTACATAGTTAGTTAGGTTTAATGAAGACATAAATCTATCAAGTTCAATCACATGTGAAATAAACACATCCAAGATAAAAAAACCTTTAGACATATTTGATCGAAAGGAAGGCAAAAGAAAAAAATATCTGGTACAATTCGAGAAAAAAGAGAAAAACAAATCCTTCCGGATCCCTTGAGATAATCATATGTTCCCTGTAACAACAGTCTCTGTTATCTTTACTTTAAAGCCTTAATACCCAGTTATATGCTGTGCTTCTAGAAAAGCATCTAGATTTTTCTTAAAACAATCTTTAGTATTTTTTTAAACTACTTCCTGAGGGATCTGATTCCACATTTTCACAGACCTTACAGTGAAGAATCCCTTCCTTATCCAGAGCTTAAACTTCTTTTCCTCCAGACGCAAAGAGTGCCCTCTTGTTCTTTGTAATGATCTCAAATGAATAATCGGGAGGGGAGTTCTCTATATGGACCATTTATATATTTATACAGGGTGATCATATCCCCCCTTAAACGTCTCTTCACAAGAGAAAATAGATTCAGTTTAGCTAATCTCTCCTCATAGCTGAGCTCCTCCATTCCTTTTATTAGTTTAGTTGCCCTTCTCTGCACTGTCTCCAATTCCACAATGTCCTTTTTGTGAACTGGTGCCCAAAACTGGACTGCATATTCCAGATGTGGTCTAACCAATGCTTTGTACAGGGGCAGGATAATGTCTCCATCTCTGCAGTCTATTCCTCTTTTTAAATACTAGAAAGTATTTTGATAGCTTTAGATATTGTGGCTTGGTATTGCATGCTATTATTAAAAAGGACCTTTTTAAAAAAAAAAAAGCAGCACCTCCCCTTTATGTCTTGATCACCACAGAGATGAAGACTGGATGGGAGCACAAAGCACATACATAATGCATCCCGGGAGGCGTCACTAAGAAGAAAGAGATGTCGATCTAATGAATGTGCAGAGAGATCGACTCTCTTTTTTATTTTACCTTCACGGGAGGCTATGTCACCCAATCTCGCACCTGCGCAGTGGGAGATCAAGTGAGGTAGCAAGAAGACCAGAAAAGAGGATGAAAGATGGCAGCTCCCGGCGCTTGCTCAGTGCCAGAACGAAGAGAAGTTTTGAGATGATGCGGGACCAGATTGAGGGAAGGTCCAGCGCAATTGAGGGAATTGTGTGATTTCCATTTCTGACTCACCCAAATGTATTCCCTCTAGACAATATGAACAATGCATGTTGTTACCCCCAAGTGCAAGTCCAAGTTTTTTTAAAAAAGGTCTGCTTTAATAACAGCATGCAATACCAAGCTGCAATATCTAAAGCTAGCAAAATACTTTCTTGTATTGAAAAAGGAATGGACTACAGAAACTAGTACTTTAGAGAATTCAATATTATAATATAATTTGTCTAATGTTTGATTTACAAATAAAATTTTAACATAGAGAAGCATTTATTACACAGAATTACAAGCGTATTTGGGAAATTTTATAATATATGATTTTTTGGAAGACAAAAAAACTTTATAACTGTAAAAATATAAATATTAAATAGAAAAAATCGACTAAGTACAGACTTGTGGGGGGAACTGATGTTCCCATGCAGCCATCAGTGGCCTGCACCATGTCAGCAGCTCAACCACCTGCACTGCTGCCCTAGTTCCCAAAGAACTTTTTACAGCAAGTGGTACTGAGCTGCCCTACTGCCATCCCTTTTCAATTCTCAACAGGCTGCCACGGGTGAGAGGCTACATATCTGAGGAAAATGTTCAGGAACATGAGAAAGCGGTAACCGCATTGAAACCTTACCACCAATATAGAAATAGCATATACCATATACCCCAACCATTATTTGTTTGGTTTGATTCACATTTAATTGCATGAGAAGTCCATATGTTTTTGTAATAAAAAATGGGAGAGTTAGCCACTCTACCATTGCAACTAGAAAATAAGAGGAAATATAAAATTTGGAGTTTTAGGAGCAATAGGTAAGGGAAAATTCTCCAATGTGCTAGGTCCCAGTGATCAGATCTTTGTATCTGGACATACTAAGTAAGGGTTCAGTTTAGATTTTGGTTGCCCTTGGGAAGGGGGAACAAATAACAGGATTTGGATAGATAAATGTAGTTTTGTTTTCTGGCACAGGAATGGAAACCTAGGGTGCAGCTCATCCGTGACAGCCAAAGAGATTTTTTCCCATAAAGATTTCTGGTCAAGAAGGGCACAGCAAGAAGAACAAATGTGAAAAGAGAGAAATAATGATATATCACTCAGGGAAATGAAGACTCCGTCGCAAACAAGTTAGAAAATGGAGCTTTAATGCCTCTGAGTGATAAGCAGAGCTAAAACCCATAAAATGCCACATTGACTTTTGTTTTTGTCAGGGATGACTGGTGTGTATAGAAGCTCAGTATGAGCCAGATTTCCCTATTAATTGTAAGAATAAAAGAAACCTGCAATAAGATAAAGGTTCCTTGTACAGAAGAATCCATTTCCTGCAAGACCCTTTCTGCACACCATTTTATCTTTATTTTCCTTTCTCTGTTTAATTGGCCTTTGTAAAGTGCTGGAGCGCATTGTCCCTGCGTGAGCTGTAAGCTTTCTATGAGTGCCACTTGTGCCGCAGGAGTGACAGGTAATAACCAGAGTGAGCATGCCGCGTTTCTCTGCTCTCTGACCTGCGTCGCGGGAGAAAGCTCTAACACCTCCCTAGAAACCGCTTGCAGCAGTAAAAGCATTCAATGGCTTTCTGATGGCGATAATACTATGGCATTGACTGGGCCCTATAATGAACAGAAACTACTGTTTAGAACTTAAAACGATCTCTTACAGGAAAGTATATAGTTGTGTCTAAGAGAGGGTTTATCTTCTGCAAAAAGGGAAAAAAAAAGAACAAACAATGATTGTACAGAAAATAAATTTACGTTATTCATGGATGTTAAGGGTATTCAAAGCCTACAAACAATATTGTAGATGGGTATTGAAATGATAGCTGGGTAGTGACAGTATGATACGGAGATGATACGGAGATGTAGATCAGGCACTTCTAGAAGTACTATCTATGTGATAAGTATTTTGCCATGGGATTTTTGGCAATGAAGAGGATTTGGATGAAGTCGTGCCAACTTTGCCTTTAGGGCAGTAACATAGGAAGAGGGGATGCAAATTGCAACTGTGGCCCCATCGTGACTGCCACTTAGAATATGTTGGAAAATGCAGCCCCTGTTTCTCAATGTTGGGCCATCTACCCATCTGTAACTGCAGTACTGCTTCTGCCCACCTGAATCCTGAAAGACTCTGATCCCCATGTCTAGTTTAGCTAAGGATAGGAAATTCCTTCACTCTGAACCATCACTGAATAGTTACGTATAAGGGAGGGTGGGGAGATCTGCACAGAGGGGGGCTGTATTGTGTGGTCTGTGCTGATTGCTAGGCTGAGAAAGAAGATGGTAGGGGGTTTTAGACTAGAATTGTATTGGGGGGGCTGTTGGAGTAGAACTGTACTGTAGGGATTTGGGGCTAATGGGGGAGATCTGTACTGGGTTGATTTGGAGCTGTTGGGAAATATCTGTGCTATGAGGGGATTTGGGTTTGTGGTGGAGAAGGTGTCTTGCTAAGTGGGTGTCATGCTTGGCTTTACTCTGTACACTATACGGGGAGGACATGGCCACCACTGTGCCACCTATGCATGCTGATGATATCCAGAGGGTTAAATGGTAGTGGAACCTTTACTAATAATTTGCACTGGGGCCTATCTACCAAAATAGATTAACAAGTCATGGCCAACGACGGCTCAGTAACAAAATAAAGAAACCACTTATTGTTTTTGTGTTACCTGCTCACCTGTAATGCCAAAGAATTTTAGTCGCTAGTGAGAGAACAGCGAACGTATGATATCTGGATGTTCTGGCTACCATGGGAGCAAATCCATAGGAAAAGGTCATTACTAATGGTGAAACTGTCAAGCTGTAATCAGTCTGGTCAGTTTGACACCAACCTTACAGTGCTGCTCCTTTTCCACCTAGGATAATTTAACCCACTTCCTGTGTCAAGGTTCTGCCACCATGCTGGGCTCACAAAGGGAACATGGGGGAATTTAGGTCTAGGTTTGTCTCCACATTGCAGAATTTAGGTTCTGCCCACCATTGGAGAAGAGAGGGAGTAATGAGGATCTGTAACATTATTGTAAGTATCCTAGTTCAATTACATATGAGATAAGCTCAGTAAGATCGCCCCTGGAATCAATGTGTTGGGCATGCAGGCATGGCCACTCACAGTACAGAAAAAATACTGAATCATTAAGGCAAAAAGTGTGCAAGTCCAGTTTTACCAATCTACCAATGCAGAGGGCTGGGGAAGCTGATCCTAAAGTATATAATCTTATTGCTCTATTTGTATTTTGAAAAATATAGCTTTGTATAGCTTGAAATGATATCTCTACGGGGAGGCTGACATACTGACCTGAGAAGTAATTGCTTGTTTTATCTGAACGCACATCTCTGAGTCAGCTTGGATCTATCAGGGTTCAATAAACATATAATGCTCTCTCTAGGTGGGCTCGTTCATACCAGTGGACTTGCACTCTCTCACATATATATAAATCTGGTCACCATCTCATATACTGTAAGCTTTAGAATGTTGATGTAATTAAGTTTTTTTTACCTTTTTAAACCTGTAGCTGTCAAAAATATGATAATGATAATCCTACCATGAAGGTCCTTGTTCAGGCAACTGGAAGCAGTGATAACATTCACAAGTAATGTTGAGCCTCCATAATCAAAAAAACTGATAACCAATGAATGATGGGGGCAGGCCAGGGACGGTCAAGCTGAAGGTAAAGGAGGATGAGATGAAAGTGGACATCCTCCAGCCTAGGAAAGGGGTGGGCTCTATTGGACGTGCTGCAGCTTCTAACGCCTATGTTTAGCAGCTCACCATGTGCAGTGAAATCAAAAGAAGCCACTTTAGTACAGGATAGGAGCCTGTAAAACTGTGGAAGACTGAAGAAGAGGCTGGAGCTTGGCTATTTTGCAGATATAAAAAGCCAGACAACTGTCTTCATACAGACCCCTAAAATTTTTACAGGACCTCAACAACTCAACTGTTGGTGCTAAACACCTGCGGAAAATGATAACACAATGGCTGACACTCTTTACATACAGACCAGCTCAGAAAAAACCCATTGTGTGCTCCATTCACTCCTCGCTGACCCTTAAAAAATAAACACGTTTTATCTCCTGGTAACAGTACATCAGCCTTACTATACTTACCCTGTACAATTATCTCCATCCAGCTTTAACCACATCCATTTTATAATGGATGCATCTCGTGTAAGCTGAAGGGCTGAATCACCTTATCTCTGGCATTACAGAAGCACAGCTACTGGATAAATTAAACAGGATTATCTTGAATGGCGAGTTAACCTGAGCGATATGATCTGGTCGGGCCCCGTGGTAACAAAATAAAACCATTTATATGGGAGCAACAAATAGTTCTAGTGGTCTTGTTTATAAAAATGGAAAGGGCACAGGAGACAATGGGATTTTGTGTTCAAGTTGCATCTTTGAAATGTCATAAAATTACATTTTCAGAGTACTGAACATGATAAGTGTTGTTTTACTGGGTTTTGTTATTAAAGGGGAAATGAGTCTATTGAGAAAACACATCTTCAGTTACTGCAACAATTATATAAAAAACATTTCTGTTGGATTTTCATTGGGGCATAAGAAGGTTGAGACACATGGATGTCATGTTCAACCAAAAATAAGTACATTAAAAAAAGCCTTGGAACCTGCCATTGGCGTAGCTACAGACCTGTGGGCCCTGATGCAGAATTTGGATCTGGGTTTCTCTTCTGTGGGAACTCTGAATCATTAATTTTGACAAGGCTCATACTATTTAGGGCAAGTTCCTTCACATCAGGAGCATGTCTTTATATCAGTTTTATTTTTCACATTAAAAGAACCTCTTTATATCTGTGTCACCCCTTTGCTTCTGGTTACATTGAAACTCTTTTCCTTTACCATGAAAATTACCCTTTCATATCAGAATTCTTCCATCACATCAGACTCCACTTGTATAAGAGCTTTGTTTTTTACATCAAAGTCTCCTCCTAAATTAGATATTCTCTTTATGACAGAGTCCCCCCATTATGTCAGAATCTCCCTCTTTATATGAGAGTCCCATCTCTACATAAGCACCCCACTTTCAGGAGCTGCTATGGTCTTCTCTTGCCAGGCTCTGACATATGTCATCTTCTAATACTGAGCCAAGAGGAAGAAGAAGCCAATGGTAGAAGATCCCTTTTTCCAGCCCTGTGTACAACATTGAGTAGCCAGGTATTGGTCTTGAGAAGGGCTCCTAGAGGCTCTTTGGTGAAAGGACTTGTTCTGCCTAATGACTTTTGCAACCCCGGTTCCTAAGCCAGTGACTTTCTCCAAATGGAAAAACATTGAACTCTGATCCCCTAAGGTAATTGAATACTCCCCGGATCATAACCCCAGTGGTGTTATTCCCCAAAAATAAAACTAACCAGATATGTTGTGTACATTTAAAAATACATCCAACATTTTTCTTTAAACAAGTTACAAAGTTGGCTTAAAGCTCCTGGGGAATTTTATTCTATATGTTCACAGTTCATATTTTAAAGAACTTTCTTTGTGTGTAGAGGTTATGCCTCATTTTCTTCAGAAGCTCTTTTGTATTGGTTCAATAATGAATAAATAGTGCCCCCACAGGTATACTAACCTATTCTGAGGCAATGATTCACTATAAGCTCATCCTTTGATTAATTCAGTGCTGCCCTTTCTCCAAGCAGTTTTGAACCCCTTTCCTTTAAGTCTGGAGCAATAAGTAACTGCCACCATGCCTGCTACAGGAGAATGTTCTACAGAAAGCCCCACATCGCATAATTTAGCTCCTGCCCACCATGGATAGTAGGTTAGAGAAAATATTACCTGTGATGTAAAGTAATTATAGCAGAAGTCCTTCAAAAAAGTTAAGTAGGAGAACCAGAGCCTGGATTTTGCCTTTTAAGTGAACAATTTTGCACCAAGCTGCACCGGGTTTAACATATGGACCACGTACGTATTTTTAGAGGTTGATCACATTTTCCTTTGGAAAATATAGTCCGTTTAATTGTCCTCATATTTGTCTTTCTCCTAGCCCTTTCCAGTTTTTCAACATTATATTCAGTTCCTCATTTTCACTATTGTCTTTCTTATTCAGATTCAAGAAAAGTGGTAAGTATCCCAGTTCAATGACTTTTTATATAGGCTCATTATGCATGCCCGTGGAATCAAGAAATTGGACATACAGGCATGACCACACTCCTTCTGCATCTTGAAGACAATTAGACAATCCTGCAAGTTCAGTTCTACCAATCTGCAGAGGGCAGGAGCATAATTTGGTGGGCATTGCAGCTTCTCCCACTGACCGTTTGTAATGCTATATCATATTTTATCATTTTCATAAAAGCAGCACAAGAAAAAAAGAATAGCAGTGTTTAGGTGCAGTCAGTGTTTATCAAGCTTCTGGAATATCTCCAAATTTAGAACGTACACTGCAGTGACAAATTGGTGTGTTGTTGTATTGCACACCATAAAGAGAGAAGTCAGCGCTGTACTAAGTTGTACTGAGTGAGCTCACAGATGGATAATCAGAAATGATGGTATCATTAAAAACCATCACAATTCCGAGACCTGCAGTGTGAGGCATGACTCCACATTATAGGACCCTGCTGACAACTGCACTGGAATGAAGCTGAAACTGCTATTTCTGGAACCAATCGTCTGGAACTAAGTAAATGTTACTTTGCATTCTATTTA
Organism: Pyxicephalus adspersus; assembly: GCF_032062135.1. Lineage (NCBI taxonomy): Eukaryota > Metazoa > Chordata > Amphibia > Anura > Pyxicephalidae > Pyxicephalus > Pyxicephalus adspersus. The sequence goes on along the minus strand of NC_092864.1, from coordinate 34,941,666 downwards.
ATTTCAGGTCTCCTGTTGTTATTCACTAGATCTATATTATGAGGTTTGTATGGAGACTGCCTGGAATACTTATTCAAAATAATTCAGCCTTTTAAAAACTCTATTACGCATCACAGCTTTAAAAGCTGAACTGAACCCCACACATGGTTGGATTAAGAGTTTTTTTTTCCTTTTTTAGAAGAAGCAACATCCCTTTGTATTACGGTTAATGATATGAGATGCATATGTAGATTTTTATATTAGAACACACCTATCTTTCTGTAAACCTTGAGACATTTGTTGTCCCTGTATATGATACACTAGTGGTTTCTCTTTTGTGGAACAAATTATGCAAGTTGTTTTTTATTTAATTTTGAAATTGTTAATGCTTGTTTTAAAATAAATAGTTTTAACCATTAACTTGATATATTTTTATGTCATTGTTTTCGATGTAGTACTATAATAATCCTGTTAGTTTTTTTGCCTGCATTGCTAGAATAAATGTAGGTACATAGTTTACTGACCACTATACGAAATCATACACAAGTGCAGGAGTTACATCATTGGTGGCCAGTACATAGAAAAAAGGAGAAATTTGTGTCCCAAAAAATTGGCTGTGCAGTAGATGGTATTTGCAATGCCTCTGGGCCTACCAGAAAAAAAAACAGTACATTAGTAGGCAAGTGTGCATTAGTACATTAGTAGGCAATGTAAAAAAGAGAGGATATCCCAATAGCCCTTTCCTGTCTAGATGCTACCTAAATACTGATGGTATGTTTTTTTGTATATAAACTGTAAAAAATGGGCCTGATTAATTAAAGCTCTCCAAGGCTGGAGGAGATACACTTTCATCAGTGAAGCTGGGTGATCCAGCGAACCTGGAATAGATTTCTTTAATGTCATTTGCTATTTGTTAGCAAGTGTTTTGAATCCTGGTTCAGATCCATTCCAAGTTTGCTGGATTACTCTGCTTCACTGATGAAAGCATATCCTCTTCAGCCTTGGAAAGCTTTAAAAAATGCAGTCAATGCATTTTGCATGTAAGAAGTCAGGTATGACATATGGACAACGGCCTCAGTTTATAGGTTTTTAATAAATAAGACATATATGTAAAAGCTGAACCCCAAGCACAAACGTTTTCATATAAGTAAATAAAAGAACACATATCCAGATCTAAATGCCTTTGCAAAACCAGATGATACCTAAAAGCAGCAATGACATTGTCACTGTGCTGCACGCAGCCTCTGCGGGGAGTTGTGATCGGGTTTCAGCAGGTCCTCCCACTGCAGGTCACCTTCAGAGGAGGCAGGTACAAGACTAGTTAGCCTGCACAAGAAGAGAATGCAGCAGTGATAGGTCTACATCGCAGAAAGTTCCAGTACAGAAGTAGTGTGCTGGTGTTATTTTATCATTATTTACTGTAAAGATCCAGATGGTTTGCCTATTACTGTAAAATCATTTTGGGGCTCCATTCTGAATGAACGGTACTGATGGCCACTGATCATTTATAACTGCAAAGCATGGGTGTCCAATACAAATCAATAAAAAGGAACAGGGATACCTATTTAGGAACATATATATATATATATATATATATATATATATATATATATTCATATTGGAAGAAGGGACACGGGGAATAGGAATACTAAGAAATAGTGCAATAAAACTGCACTTAACCTTGATGCAGATAAAATTAACATTGATACAATAAAACAAACATAGCAAAAAACAAGAACCGGCAATGCTATTCTTTAAAATAACAATGATTTTACACTTACTGTGTAACTGATCAACTATAATATTTCAGATAAGTCAAACAGCTCATGGCTACATTCACAAGAGATGCAACAAATGTGGACAAGCTGGAAAAGCTCTGAACACAAGTATCTAAAGACCATTATCACCAGGAAGAGGTTTTACAGTAAGTTAGACAACCACTTCAACAAATTCAGAGAGACAGAAAGACCGCTTTATTGCCTATGTGCAGAGTGTAAGATTTACTCCTGTCAGCTCTGCCTGGATATGTGGCCGCCTCACCGATGTCTCATCTTGTTATTCTTGATGTAAAACCTGATAGGTGACAAAATACAGAACTCTTTGCTTTTGCAGGTTTGGGTGGAAATTATTTTATGACAGGGTCACTTTAAAAGACCTTGTTACCAACCTAAAAAGTTGCAGGTAAAAACACTGAAAAATTAGGCATGGTAAATGCGTACTTGCCATGTTTTCCTTTCCATAAATTACTTTATTCACTAGCAAAGTTCCTTTGAACTTGTTAGAAAAAGTTGACTTCCCTAGCACTGTCCTCTGCCTTCTTGCCTGCCCTTTAGTCCAATTACCCTTTGTGGTGGCACAGCTTCTTCATACACTTTCATTTATTGACTCTGCAAACAACTCCTTACTAAAAATACTGCTGTTAGTGAAATACTAAAAATGGAAGACCCAGAGCCAATAAAACACATATTAGGCGAAGGGGATGCATAACAGGGTGACAAAGACCTTCAGGGGCGGGAGGGGTTGAAGAAGGTGCTAGAAAGGGGGAGGTAGTTAGAGATGATTTGTTGGTAGGCGGAGATAGGTAGGGTTAAGTAGGTTTTAGGAAGGCCAGGGCAGAGGGTGGGCCATGGTCAATTAGTGCAGGCAGGGAGAAAAGTTCCCTTCCACCCTCCCTTAATATTGATATGGTGACGCTGTGATTGGTTAGTGTGTGTGTGCTGGCGGCTAGGTTTCTAGAAGGCGGTGGTTTTAAAGGTGCTGGAGAGTGGGGAGGAACCTGTCTATGGTATGGGTATCTGTTTCGGTAAAATGATGGTGGTGAATTGGTATTTTGTTCAGGCCAGGGGATAAAGTTTGTGAATGACTGATATTGATGCCTGAGTCAGGTGACCCTAGTTAAGTGTGCAGATCCTGGATCTCAAGCACTTGATTTGGATATCCCTGCTATAGCATGTGATTTGAGTGACTCATTTTAATCTGCTTTGACTGCTATCATACAATATGGCACAAATTTGCCTTTTGGATGTCTACACAAGTGGGCTTTTATGGGTAAATAACATGCATATAAAACCTTTTCAAAAGATTTAGTTGAAACTCATAGCTTGATGCCAAGTTCCCTTTAACTAAAGCATTATGATGTGAATAATGTTATTACAATAGTCACATTTTGTTCTTGGTTTATGACTCAGAACTTATCCAGAACGATTCTTAATTTCTACACTTGTCCTGAAGAAATATTAGCAATCCACATAACTATTCCCCAGCCTTAACAATTAAAATCACTTGGTGCTAAGTGTCTGTTTCATAAATAATTCATGCTCTTCCTTACCGGAACGACTGCAGAGACTGGGCTCTACAATCTTGCCAGTTAAGTCATAACAGGCGATTGCACGCAGTCGAACGCCTTCACCGCAGCCTTTCATGTCTCTGCAAGCTTTTACTCCCAGCTGCATTTCATTTCTTCCATCTCGAATTATGCAGTCCGACCAATTTCCATACGGCTGAGATTTATATACTTCACAGGCGCAAGCCTCAGTCTCCGCTAAGGGGTAAAGCTCGCTGTTCTGACATCTGTCTCGCTTCTTGCTTCTCCCTGTAATGAGATTGGCATCGTTATTTTAAATCTGGAATAATATGGACACCCACAAGTCTTATGTCAGCAAAGGTAAAAATAAAAGACCTTATTTAAAGGGGTTTTCCACTTTCCCAATGTGTGAAAAACCCACTCTATCCCCATGACGATTGTTGGGGGTTGCGGCAGGGTTTAGGTTTCTGTTTTTCTGAAGGCAGCTCTGAGGCAAATTGGGCACTAAGAGCTGCTTCGTCTTGTTGAGGAGAAGTCTTACTACCCTGTAAACTTATAGGAAACAATTGGTTTTCCAAGACTCGAGCTCTAGAATATCAAAAAAGGCAGAGACCCCCATATTTACCATCCATAGGTCTGCCTTTAGAGATCCTGACAACTTATTGGCTTAGCTATCTCCGGCATTGCCACATCCTGTTCCAATGAGGTCCCATCAATCGAAACTCTTTTATAGCAAACTAGACAGAATAACGGCAATATACGGGTAACTTGGCCAAAGGCGTCATCACATGTAGAGCCCAATTCTCCTTCATTCCCAGGGAATATCCTGCTTTGAAGATCAAATCCCTCTGTTCATTTTTCCTCTTTACTTTTTACATTTTTTGACCTGATGAATAGATTTACATAAAAACCTATACTATCTTATACTACAAACAACACTTCACCCAACCTCTAAATGAATGCATTGGTTATTTCCAAAAAAACAATATAGGAAAGCTCTTGTTGGGTTGAACCAATCATTTTTACTTGGTCCTGGTCCATGGTATGGGGGACATGGTGGGAGTTAGTCCTTTGCCTTCTTACTTTGGCTGAAATGTGTTCCTTTTTTCTCTCTTGAAAAGTTGTGACATATGTTTTAGCTACCTTTCCTGTCCAGGAAAAAAGCTGTTTAGCACCTAGGGAGCCAGAATCCAGACTCAATTATTCTTAAACAGTTATTTCAAACTCAAAAACCAAGCGTTGGAAAGTATAAATATGGCACACTGAAGGTCCTCTCTCTATTGCAGTGTTTCCCAATAAGGGTTCCTTCAGAGGTTGCTAGTAATGGTTCCTTGAGTAATGACCAAACTGTAAGGGTGACATTCTTCCCACTGGCCAGCAATGTAAGAGACATTCTTCCCAATGACTACCACACTAATGTAGTGTGAGCTGTGGTTATAATAATTATAGCAGTTTATTATTATTGTTTTAAGAGTTCTATTCTCAAAAAAGGCCACTCTATTGGTTGTTGGTTTAACAAAAGTCAAACAAAGATCCAGCAACACCATTAGGGTTTCAAAGTTATTTTAGTTTAGGGGTTATTGGGCAGACGAACCATAGCTTTAGCCTGATTGTGCTGTACATGTGCAACTACAGTCGGTGAACATTTTCTGCACCTTAGCCTGGGAACGAATACTGGTTACATCGAGCCCAGTGTTCTCCCCAGAATTCTTTTTCAGCTGGGTGGGGGGAAACTGTAGCCGGGTGGTAAAAAAAAGTGGGCGGGTTAGACACTGCAAAATTGGAGCTCCTAGTTTGTTATGCCATATGTATCCAGTAACCCCTGCTAATTGTGTCAGTGTTTTGCCTACCCCTTATACTTTGTTCCAACTTTCTAATGCCTGGCTTGTTAGAATAAACAATTTTTCCATTTTTTTTTGTATTATGCACTAACAGTCCAGTGCTGTGTATTTTAATCCAACTCCCTACAGTTCCATGTTTTAACAGTGTGATCCCATGTAGTAGTGTAATATTGTGATCAATGTGGCTTAACAAATTAGGCTTAGTCCACATTAGCAGTAAAAAAAAATGCTCCTTCCGAGTGACTACTTGGCAACTGCTGGGCACCTGGGATTGGTAACCTGTGATAACTGCTGGGCACCTGGGATTGGTAACCTGTGATAACTGATGGGCACCTGGGATTGGTAACCTGTGATAACTGCTAGGCACCTGGGATTGGTAACAGGCGGTAAGTCCTGAGCTTTTCAGGCATAGCAGTTTTTCAAGCAGCAGTGGTTCCTGGCGAGAGGAAAGTGGGGGGCAAACCCAGCAAATGCAATCTTACTGCCAGTGTGAATTCAGCCTACATTCAGATGTGACCTCCTAGCGCTATACCTAGGTAACACAAAGAGCATCATGCATGTGATCGCAGATGGGGGTAGGACAGCCAGTGCCCTCCTCTCATCACTGCCAAAAACAAAAACTTCTTGTGAAATCCACCTGCAGTGTGATAGCTGTGTGTGTAAAGTCTGCTTGTCAGATTCTGCAGCCTAACAACTCATTGTGTTCAGTCCTTTAGATCTCCTAAATTGTTGGTTTTAATTACCTAAAATGTTTAGGGTACACAGGGGAATCTCATAGCTAGTAAGAACCAACATTTCCTATTTTAATTTCAAGAATTTCAAAATATGGGGATCACGAGTTTAAAAACTTGTGGAAATTGAACATTTGGGTTGCTGTTCTAAAAGAAAGTGCACCTAGAAGCCCAAAATTGAAAATGCAGATTATGGACCCCTGGGACCACTTACATAGCAAGAAGCATTGGGGTGGGGCCCCTAAATATGTTACCTACCTTTCACCAAACTATAACTGTAATACTATGCTGCCCTTTCTGCTTCTGTTCTTTGAATCCCAATTTATCTAGAATGGGGAGGTGCAGGAAACTGAAAATGTAGGTGTAAGTGGGGAACAGATGTGTAAAACCCCTAAAATTTCATTCACATGACATCATTAGAACATAAAAACCTCTGCCCATCAAACTGTCCGCTTCCCTACCTTGAACCCCAATTTCTCTAGAACAGAGTGGTGCAGATAAACACAATCAAAAGTGTAAGTGAGAGACACTTGTGGCTAACACCCCCCAAACTTTCATCTCCATGACATCATTACATAAAGTCTGCCCATCAAAACACGCTGCCCTATTACACATGCCTGTACCCTATCAGTACCTCAACCCCAATTTTGTTTTGATGGACAGATTTTTTTATGTTCTAACGATGCCATTGTGAAAAAACCTTAGGGGGTGTTATCCACAGACGTTCAACACACATTTTCAGTTTCCTACACCTCACCTCACACCATTCCAGAAAAATCGGAGTGTTAGAAGTGGGCAGTAATGTGTAAAAGGGCAGTGCGTTTGCAATAATACATTTTCAGCTTTGTACACCCCACCTTTCTAGGGATATTGGGGTTCAAAGAAGAGAAGCAGATGGGGTAACATAATATGACAGTTATAGATTTGTGAGAGATAAGTATTAATTTTGGGGCCCTTCCCCAATGCTCCTTTCTATGTAAGTGGCCCGAGGGTCCCCAATTTGCATTTTTAATTTAGGACTCCAAGGCACACTTGCTTTTAGTACTGCAACCCCAATGTTGTATTTTCACAAGATTTTACAATTCTGATCCCCATATCATGAAATTTGTAGAAGCTGCGGTGCTGAAATTGTGAATGGTGCTAACCATAAGTATTCCCTGTGCACCCTGAAAATTACAAGTCATTATGGCGTACAGCATAGGGGATATGAAGGTTTATACACAGAGAGAGGTAAAGCTGAGGAATGTGACATGCAGCATTTATACACACACTGCTCTGATGATGTCATTACACACGCCCACTGGGCGGGAACATTGTTTGCATGATGTTTTTTTTGTCCAAAAGACTCAGCACAACTATGAGAGGGGGAGGGGCAGCCTGTGTCCTGATCTCCTCATAGCTGTGCTGTGCTCGCCGCACTCCGTCCGGCTCTAATCAGCAATCATCTCTTATCAGCGGAGAACAGAGCGAGCAGAGCAGCCTCTCCGTTGTCCGTTCAGAGCTGCTGAAAATGTGCTGGGCGGAATAATCACAGCAGGTGGGCGGCCTGCACCCCCAAAAACGGTCTGGGGAGAACTTTGGGGCCTGATTTATTAAAACTATACAAGACTGGAGAGCATACGCTTTCAACAATGAACCTGGGTGATACAAAAAACCTGAAATGGATCTGGTTCAGGTTTGAAAACATTTGCTAGCAAATGACTTTAAGGAATCTATTTCAGGTTTGCTGGATCACCCAGGTTCACTGATGAAAGTCTAAATATTTCAGCCTTGGAGAACCAAATGAGGCCCATCATTCCAGCCTCATCAACCAAAAACAACAACGTTCGCAAACCTCCAAAAAGGACCAAGTGATTCTGCCAAGGGAACTGGGAGAGGTGTCTAACTTTTTAATCTCCATACACTCTCCTGTACATTTACCAAAAACTGTGCAAAATGAGAGCTCGCTTTAACAATTTATTAAAGCTGAACATTACACAAGCTGATGCCATATGTAAATGAGGTTGATCCTTGGGGGCGGGTCTATAACATCCTGCACTCACAGTTTGAATAAAGCTGGAAACAAAGAACAACTAGCATCAAAAAGTGATTACTGAGAGGGATGCAGAGGAGATGAATATTATTGTCTAAACTGCTTTTTTCTTGCTGGGAAAAATTTAAAAATATATATATTTACCCAAAGTCCAATTGTTTCCTTTTAAATTATGTTTCAGATTCAGTGAGTTGCAACCAACAAAGATTACTGGGGAAATAGGATATATATTCTCTGAGAAAACAGCAGTGAATAATACAGATTTATTCACTGAAGAGTTGGAAAACATTTTCCCACTAAAACATGGGAATAACCAGCAATACATCACAGAACAGAACTGTGTGTCATCATTGTGCTTCCATAATATGGAGGTTATATACATTATTTATGAACCTCAATTACACACTGGGAATAAAACAATTACTCTACCTCTGTTTCCAATAAACATTTCAAACCTTATCTACAATTCCCTGCGTCCCCCTTGGTTTCTTTATATTGCTCTAATAGGAATCCATGCAATTTAAAACAAAAACAAAGATATTTTCTTCCTACGGATGACTTCAGCCTCAAAGCGTATTAAAGTGAACCAGTCACAGCTAAACCTATTCAATAACCTGAATATTTAGACTTCAGTGTAACTCTGCAGGATTTCTTATGTTTCTTATTAAACTTTTCATTATTAATTACTGATTCTGATGCTTCAGTTTGTGTTGAGCAAGGACAGAGGTCACCTGAATTCTGCCTTGTAATTTGGCAACCTTATAGAGTGCCCAATAAGAAGTTGGGAGACAACATAAGTCTGAACCTTGAAAAATATTTTACCACTAAGATTCAGCATATATTTATGTTTCAGTCAAGCTGTGCTTGTTTGAAATACAGAGACGGAAAAAGAAAATGAATCAAAAGAATCACGTAAATGAACAGTAGGGAATTACCGGCATAAACTGTATCAGCTTTTATTTGCAGTTTATTTGAAAATTATTAAAACCAGATATTAGTCTGGGTTTGAGCTTTTGCCATTGTACAGCGCTCTACAAGTAGCAATCACAGCAGTAAATTAGGTAATCAAAAAAAGGTGCTGGTCTCTCATATATTCTGAACTAGTTTTGAGGGCGTACCTTCTTCTTCAGGGGTTGAAGGACAAACCATTGGAACTTTTTGCAGACGTTAAGGTGGTCATGCATAATCATGTAGAAACAACCATGAATTCAAACAATTGCTTACTGGATGACATCCTTGGGTAAGCAAAGATGTAAAAAGATGGATTCTTTAGAGTTGCTGCCAGTATAGTTTCTTCAAAGTAAAACAAATTAACCAGCTTTCTTTCTTATGCCATATGCCCCATGCAGTTTGTCATCACAGTAACAAGGCATGGCATTGATCTCAGTAACTCAGGATTTCCACTTTAGTAGATAAGCTAACCTAAAACTGCTAATAGGAAAATTTATCAAGCATAAGCAATTTAATATCACTGTAATGTGATGATCACATGATGAGAAGTATTGGGTTGCCAGAGAAGCCCATACTCATTAGGGGAACATATGGGCAAAGGTCATCAGGGGAACATGTGGGCACAGGTCATGGGAAGAACATGTGGGCACAGGCCATTGGGGTATCTTGTGGGCACAGGCCATGGGAAGAACATGTGGGCACAGGCCACCAGGGGCTACGTGTGGGCACAGGCCATCAGGGGCAACATGTAAGCACAGGCCATTAGGGTCAACACAGGCCATCAGGGGAATATTTTGGCACAGGACATCAGGAGAATAAGTGGACATAGGCCAAAAAGAGAACTGGTGGACACAGGCCCATGAGTTTCCAAAACATTAACCTACCAGATGGCAGAACATTTTACACCATTTCCTGGTTTTGGAACTTGTTTTGTATAGGTAGGTCTGTGCCCAGTATTTAAGTTTCTGGCACCACAGACCAGGCACAACTTGAATGCAATATAGGAAAACATCACATGTAAAAGGTTATGACTCTTCAGTCTCTCACCTATCCCCAACACTTTTACAGTTAACCTTATCTTTTGCCCTAACCGTAAAAAGCCATTCAGATTGTGGTGTCCTGGTATGTTATATCAATGCACATTTGTTAATTAATGTTGTTAAATCATAGTAATGTAGTGCTTCATAATGCATATGCTTTGGAGCTACTTTATGTTAGTGCATTGGGATGCCATTTAAATCAGCTTAGATTTGATAACGAGAGTCACACTAATGCAACGCTAGAAAAGTGTGGTTTAGCTAACATGCACCTCTTTCCATGAAAAAATGCATCCAATGATGATCTATCAGAATAAATACCGTATTTTCAGGTATATAGGGCGACTGGGCGTGTAAGACGACCCCCCACTCTAACCACTCATTTGGGGGTCGTGTTATATGCCCAGTATTGTACTGTT